>NC_056527.1:164430052-164441385 GCF_019175285.1 Sceloporus undulatus | reverse complement strand
TGGAGACCTCCCCTCCTGTGGATGTACAAACAAGGAAGCTGGGATGACATCCCCCCTGCGTTGCTTCAGGGCAAGGCAACCTGTCTGAAAGAAGTCATTTCCACCAGGAAGTGGAGACTGCCGTATCAAGAGCAGTTGAAAGAGACACCAAGCAACCAGCTTCCTGCAAAGAAGGCATTGTAGTGATGGGGCAAGGAGAATGCAAGAGTTGCACAGGAGCCGTAGATGTTGTCATGACAGCCCAGCAGTGTATGGAGAAAGAGGAGAGTGAAAGTGAGCCCTCTGGACCCACAGCCATGGAAGGGATGTCATGTGGTGTATCCATGACAGATCCTTCTGCGGCTTTCCATGGAGAGAGGAGTGCCATTGCTGCCTACCGAAGTGGTGATGTTGGCCTGCCTGGAGAAGTGATGTCTCTACAAGGTAATGGGCTTGGGGCTCTTAATGCAGATGTCAATCCTGTTGAGAGTAGAAGTAGTGAACAGACAGGATCGCAGGCTCCCAGCAACAACAAAAAGCACGATCTCCCAGAATTTCCTGAGGATTGTGAGTGCCTGGCAAATGTGGAGCAAAATTCAGCTCTAAGCCCTAGAACAGAATCACTAGCAGTAAGCATGATAGGAATTTTGGAGATTCCAACAAAGCATGACCCTGCTGTAGAAGTGAACAATAATGGAGAAGAACTGAAAGATGGACATGTAGATGCTGGGATCGGTGATTTGGGTTTGAGTGACAGAGTGCATGATACTCCTGATCCCAGTGTGGAAACTGATAAGCCCAGTGCAATGGGCATGGAGCCCATCAACCTCCATGCCAACAACAATATAACACAGATTGCAGCTGAAGTGCCTGGGGAACAAAAAAACTTTGAGCCGGAGCTGTCAGGAACTGAAACCAGCAGCTGTAAAGGAAGTGCCGATTCTACCAGTCTTGATCAGAGTCTTGCTGTTGCTCTATGCCACATTCATAAACGGAAAGTCAGCACAGACGAACTGTGCAGTGGCTCTACCTTGCACACCGATTCTGCTGGTGCCTCTGAACTGCCTGTACACTTTCTCAGCCCTGCAGTGTCATCCGCTGTCGGAGAGGCGACTCTCAGCAAACAAGCAGAGATGGCAGGAAACGATTGTGAGCCGGACCGGTTTAGTAAAAGCGCTCAGGAATTCATCGCTGTGGCTTCTGCCTTGCTGGTTGAAGATATTATCCAGCAAGCCTGGCTGACCCTTGCTCAGGAGGAGAATGCCAGAGCAGCCCCTATCGGTCAGACGGCATCTCTGCACCTTGAGGACCTTGCCCTGCCTTCTCGTGGCAAGGGCATGGAGTGTATGCAGGATAATTTAATGGGCACACCCTCTGCTGTTCATAATAATGAATCCAAACAAAACCAGGAAGTTGCAGCAGCAACAGCAGCATCGGAGGAGGTGGCAGCAACCGGACTGACTGCGGTTGCTGAGCAGGGAAGCCCTGTGTGCCTTGGCCTAACAACAGAGAAGCATTCCTTGGTCGATCAGCAGCAAAACTTGGGTGAGAAGAGCTCATCCCCCCAGTTGTCTAAAAGTGGGCAGGAGCTACTTGGCAAAGAGGTGGCTTCTTCATCAGAAGTCCTGGCAGGAGCAGCTGTTGTACAGTCTCCAGCTTGGACTGAGGGCGAGGAACTCCAGGTAAATGAAAGGAATGCCGAAGATCGCTTAAAGGGAGAAACCTCCAGCCCAGTAGCTGGTGAGAATGTGAAAGTCATAGAAGCTGGAGATCATCTGCCAAAGCTTGTGCTGTCAGATGATGCTCCTCTGTGGGACGGGAAGGCCCTCTGTGCTGATGCTGTGATAAACAGTGAAGTTGATCTTTGTTCTGCTCCATGTGTGATTTCTGCACCCGGTGGAGTTTCTGGCTTAATGGAAGCCCCACTGCTCACCCCCTGTGAGCTACCCACAGGAGTCAGTCTTCCCCAGGAAGAGGAGGCAGTGGAAAATGTGCCTTCAAGAACATTGCTTCAGCCAATTGCTGAAGAGCCCCCATGTGACTGTGACTCTGGTTCAGAAATGTTCCTGGCTCATCCCGACAAGGACAAGGAGGAAGAAAGCCAAGCTGATCCACAGCGGCAGCTTTTGCCGCCTTCTCCCTGTTGTGCCGTCGAGCTTCCAGAGAAAGTGGGGATGCACAGTCCTCTTCTGGAAAATGGTAGTGTCTTGGTGGGTAATGCTGACGAGATAACAAAAAACACCAATGGAGCTACACTGGTGGGAGAGCCACATGGTCATTTGGTGTCCCTGGCTGGAAATCCCATGGAAGTATCTCCCTTAATGGAATCAAAATATGAGGCCCAGCATGCAGCAGATCTTGGACCTTTTCCTACTGGAGAAGCAGATTTAAATTTGCAACCAGATGGATTGGTGAGGAGGGATGAAAACTTAGGATCAGCAAGATCTTCACTTGTTCCGGGTAAGCAAAACTTAACAGCCCTTTCTATCTGAGGGCTTTGGTAGGGATTTGATGGTGTGCTTTGACAAATGGGATCGGCAATCAAAATTGGGAAAGGATCTGATTGTTGAAAAGATGCATTTAAAATCTTTGGGAAGGAAGGGTTGTGAGAAGGAAATTAATTCTTAATTTGGAGAAACTAGTTTAATTTATTTTTAAAAAACTGACTACATTTTCCAGAATTTCCCAGTGAACATGGGAAAGGGGGTTGGGATTTGTAGCTGCCAAACTAAAATTTCTAAAGAGACAGAAGTTTGCTTTTTTCTTTTTTTCCTCTCCTCTCCTTTTCTTACATCTGTGTCAATGGCTGTTAACATAAGATGATGATAATGGTATTTCAAAGGAGTGAACAAAACCACCTCTGAATATTCCTTGTCTAAGAAAACACTGTGAAATTCATGAGGTCGCCATAAGTCAACTGACCACTTGGAAGCACATATACTGTACACACAATAGTATTAAACAGTATACTTCAATAACAGAGGCTGTGAATAAAATAGACAGCAAAATAGTGCTTTGGTTGTGGTTTTCCTCCTAGATCAGGTACGCAGGTGGACCCATAGAGTTAAGTGGTGCCTCTCATCTCAGCAAGCTTAAAACTGGAGAAGACAACACGGCAGTGTGTGAAAGTGTCTCCTACATGTCATGTGCTAAAGTTTGCAAAGCATTTGTCTAATCTACTCTGCTTCCAAATGTACCTTCCAATGGCAGAAAGGGGTACACATTTCCACCTGCTGTCCCCTTTTTTACATTACTGAATCCTTAGCCAGGATGATCACCTCTCCTTTCCAGCACATTTAAGAATCAGCTTGGATTTCCAACTTGACAAAACAAAGGGCAGGAGATGGGTTTTGGCTGATGTACAGTTTGACAGGAGGAGACTTGACGGCTTCAGGATGGACCGGTTAGACGCCTTATTAAACCATTTCATTTCTCCTGGAACAGGAGTTTGTAGAATGTGTTGGGGTTTTTCTTAAGGTAAAAAGGGAGGGAGGGAGGTCTTTTGCCAATCTCAGCTGAAATCCTAGAGGCGGAATCTTTAGCAACACTTAATGATAGTTTTAATCCAGCTTTTATGGCCCCACCTGCTCAGACAGCTGTTAAAATGTAAACAGCTGATTTCTCTCTCTGCCGTCTTTATGCTCTTTGCCCTGAGCGAGTGCAGGTGTTGCATGCTGTCCTCTCCTCAAATTTGGTTTGCAGCAAATTACTACAACCAAATCAAACACAAGATAAAAGTGTAAGAAAGCACAACAGATTGAAACAGTGGTTTCTTTTGTATGAGTGCATAAAACAAAGACCCTCACACATCACTCTCAATCTGAATAGCAAAGAGAGGTAGAGATTTGAGTAGCTGCTGGTATGATCTGGCCATGAGTACAAGTGGCAACCTTTATTTTGGGAAGAAGTAGATCTGAAAGAGTTTCCCTGAGCCTGCAAAATCCATTTGCTGCTGCCTGTTGCTGTTAGACACCCGCTTGGCGTGAATCAGCACTTAATAAGCTCCATTTTATTTTTGTGCCGTATGGTAGTTTGATATTTCAATGGCATGGGAGTGGCTGTAAGAGGAGACTTTGAGAGTGTTGTTGCATGGAAACTCCTCCTCCTCCTCCTTCCAGATCTTACTGATTGCTGCCTTTATTCCTATCCAGTGCCATCCCTGCTTTCTGTCCCCCAGGATCTTTGATTTAGGATGGCATAGGTGTACAGTTTTGATTTGAATCAGAGTGATGAGATTAAAGTGCAGGGTGAAGTAAGGAGGGCTGGCTTTTGCATTGATTTTCGGAGCTCTGGAGAGCCCTGGAAGTGGGAATTTCTCTCCATCAGGTAGATTGAATTGGAAGCTGAACAAACAAAGCTCATCAGCCTCCAAAAAGCTTAATCACAGAGTAGGTTTCTCCTGTTGGTCGGAGAGTGAAGGAAGGCATGCTGAAGGCGCAGGCGAGGGGCTGGCATTGGAAGACTATAATTAGCCTTAGCTTCCTGCTATGCACCTGCTGTGAATTCGATCCTAGGACTGGCGTGTGTGGAAGCGTTCTTACTTAGACACAGTACAGTTCATTACTGGCTTCAGGGCAGCTTGAGAAACAAACAGGAATGGGATGACGTAGTGGGGTGGATACGTGTTCCCCTTCCCCACCAACAGGTCTTTTCTCCAGCTAAAAGGTAGGATCTGAAGGAGCGTGGGAGTTACCAATAATGGGAGAACCTGGAGATGGGGAACAAAGAAGGGTCATGAGAACATTGGTTCTTAAGAGTTTTAGTCTTCAACTCACAGCCAGCATGGCCAGTGACCAGAAAGTCTGGGAAGTGAGGTGCAAAACATTTTGAGGGGTTGATGTTGAGAGTCATGGTTGTAAAGCAGTTCCAGGATTATCTCTATTCACCTATAAAAAATAGGAACAGTCTCCAGAAGATCATGCAGGAGAGAACTTTGTCAATTGGAAGAGTGGAATTGTTTGGGCTCTTCAGTGCTGGTTAGAAATGGTTAACACTAATATGGCCAGCTGATATAATGTCTGGGGATGTACCTGCCAAACCAAGTTCTTCCTTTAGTTTTCTCACTTTATCCGACAGATAGATAACATGATGGGACATTGGGGCAAGGAAGGGCTGACGTGAGATCTCCCCTTTAATTCTCTTTCTTGTTATACATTTTGTGTGCTTCCTAAATTACAAGTGCTATAAATGAGGTGCAGGTTAATGTATTGTTTCCCACTCCCTTCCTGTTTTAGCCCATTTGGGGCTTATAGCACAACATTATTTACTTCCATTGTTCAACTGCTGTCTTGTGTTGTGACATCTGGTTTATCTGGAGAACAGGTCCCTTGGAGCAGGTTTGGTATACTGGAAAGACAGGATCCATGGCCCTCCATCCCTTTTCTGTAGCTTCTGCCTTCTCTTCCAAAACACCTTCTGGCTCTTCCCTGTCATGTCATGCTGTCTGGAGCAGAAAAGTAGTGGAGAAGCTACAGCAGTTTGGCCATAGTAGCGAAAGAAATTGGCCATAGTAGCAAAAGTAACTGCCCCCTTGTTGGTTTTGGCTAGTAGTATTGGTCGTCTGAGTATTTTAGATTATTAATGTTCCTTCCTCCGTCTTCACTCTTTCTGCCACTGACTCTAAGCCTGCTGTGTGAACAATATTTTCTGCAAATTGTAGGTACTTCCTAATACTTCCTTATTTTAAATAAATAGCTCTAAACATTCTCGAGAAACAAAATGTTGAAATGTTTCTCTTTTTTCCGCCCACCTCTCTCTGTTGCAGAAACTGGTAAAGTTCCAGCCTTCCCCCACTTTTGTTTTGTGGCCAGCCCCTCTTGCCAAGCATGCCTTCACTGTTTGTTCTGAACTAGAGCTGAGCTTGTCCTTGCTTGCCAAGACATGCTTGGTGTGTTCCCCTTCTCCCTTTTGCTTCTGCGGGGAAGCAACCGCTATTCCGCAAAAACAAACACAAAATCCTCTTCTGGCAGTTCCTTTGCTCTGGAGGAGCAGGAAGGTTTTGTAATCCCCACTCCATCATTAACCCTCATCCTCTAGTTTTTCCCTCTAAAGATGGTTGCTGCTGTTCCTAAGTTGTCAACATTTTGTGCCGTATCATCAAAATTGCTTCTTTCTTGCTCCTTGCCCTCCCCATCACCCCCACAAAAATGGTGGGGGGAAAATGTTACTCCCTGATAGATTTTCAGATTGTAGTTCTGTGCCTGTGTGGTATAGCATTTGAGCATTGGATTGCAATTTTGGAGACCATGGCCTGTTACAGAAAGCCAAAATAAAGCTGCTTCGAGTCACAGTGGAGGTATGGTGTTTCAATGATGCATACGTTCTACGAGTCCAGAAGCCACACCAAAGCCATGCTCCAGTTCTTAGGGCTGGAGTGTGGCTTTGGTGCGACTTCTGGACTCTTAAGACGCATGCATCATTGAAACATCATACCTCCACTGTGACTCGAAACAGCTTTATTTTGGCTGTCTGTAACAGGCCTAGAGTTCAAAATCCCCACTCAACCATGGAAGTCCACTGGATGACATCCTTGGGTGAGTCAGACACTCTCAGCCTCAGAAAACCCCGTGATAGGTTTGCCTTAGGGTTTCCATAAGTTGGAAATGACTTGAAAGAACACAAAACCCACCACAATCCAGGCGTAGAAGTGTTTGCATTTACATACTTTTTAAAATCCAGCATCAGATTTTGGCCACTGACCCTGCTTCCTAGATCACTCATCTTGGTTTTGGCTTGTCTGTCAGTAGTTTGTTGCTTTGAAAACCTGTGAGAACAGTTGTGTGTCTGCCCTTCTTTTTGAGCAGGGATGCTCCCAAAGCCTTGTGTTTAACTTTGCACATTTACTAGCCCTCATAACATGTGCTAATGTGTAACATATAGTGCATCATCAGTCTGAGAAAGTGAGAACCCGTTTTTATGACATACACAAATCTCAGAAAAGTTAGAAACTTGCCTTCTTGCTTTGGTGGTTACTGTCACATTAAAGGATGAGACTGTCCCTGTCCATCTAGCTCAGCATTGTCTACACTGTCTGATCTTTCCCATCAACTGATGGAGTTACTGGTGAAGGATCAAGACGTACATGCAAACTTTCTCCCCCTCTTTTGTTGGGCCAGTGCTCTTTCCTAAAGGTTGAATTTGAACAGTACCACTGTACTAAGACCAGTCGTCTAACTAGTCCACTGTTGGCAGGTCATAGTGCTCCATGGTCTTTGTAGCCCTGCTCCTCTGATCTTCTTTTAAGTCAGAGAGCAAGGAGCCTTTGGGCCTTTATATGCTGTTGGATGGTTGAAGTTGGAGTTGTAACATCTGGAGGGCAACCAGTTCTTCACAACTGCTTTGCAGATATACTTTGTATTTGATCTTGCATGCAACACATGTCCTGCAGCACTGAGATATGTCCCTTCCCTTGTGAGTGGTCATTTACAAGCCTGAGTAAATCTAAGCTGAATCTTTCTCTCTTATACATCAGTTTTCTTTATGACACTTCTGGTGTGTTCAAACACAGAATTCCCTGAAAACACCTTCAGTCTCAAGTGATACACTCCAGAAAGGAAATTCACCTCTAAATTCAGTTGGCAGAATAAAGTGGCTCTTAACTTGCTTTGCTCTTTGTCATTTGTCATGTCTCTTTAGAGAATGTATAGCATTGTCACCAACTTATGAAGCAGTTAATGGTACATCAGTTTCCCTGTCTTGTCAGATGAGCGCATGGCTGTGTTTATGTAGTTGCTTAAATCCTTTGAGCTGAATCTGGTTGGTTAGTCCCAGCTAGAGTAGACCCACTGAATCTATTGCCAAACGGGGACTTAACATGTTGATAAAACTCACTGATATAGTGGCACTAAAAATAAAACAAACTAGTCAGTGCAAATGCTTTATGGAACAATATGAATTTTATGGTAAGCTCTTCTTTCCTGGGGTGTGATGTTTCAGAGTTGAGCTGAGATCATTTCCTGGTTCATTTTTATCATCTCCTTTACAAAGGAAGGGAGTGTTGTCATTTTTGGAGGGTCTGCTGAAAATTGTTCAACAGGTTCTGGACCTTTTGTGACCAAAGTGATTCCCTCCCCCTTTTCTTCTTCTTCTTCCTCTTCTTCTTTTTCTTGAACATGTGTTCTCTTTGTCACTGTTTGTGGTAGAGGCATCAGAATTCTTCCCAGTGGCCAAATTCCTCTAGCTTCTCTCTGTCCATAGTTCCTCATACCTCCTATTTTGTGACATACTCTCATTGTGGAAGGAGAAAAAAAATAGCAGCCGTCTATTTTTTTCCCTTATAGTGGCTGTATTTTTCTCCTTACTAGTACCATATATATATGCCCATTGACTACAACTGTTTCTTTCTTCCCTGGAAGCTCCAGGGACTGGCAGCCGATGGCTTGTGGACCAGGAGTGGTCCATGGACCACCACTTTGAATAGCACTGAGCCAGAGGGGTCTGTCTATTGGAAATGCTCCAGTACCTGCTGTAGTAATGAGAAGAAACTTTCAAGAAAGAGATAAAGCAAACACTGCTGATTGTAAAAGAAGGTTTTAAGCATCATGTCACATTTCTTCAGACCTCTTAATTTTAAGGGACAAAAATTCTCTTCTTCTTCCCATAGCTTCTTCTCACTCAGTAAAGTCCAGAACAGCAAGCTGTTTAAGAAATGTCATAAAGTGAACCAGCCGCACAAAGTGGATTGAATCCAGCTGTGCGGAGTGGGAGACAGATGTGGGGGGGGGCTGGTGTTGGGTTGGAGAGGATTAGAGATGGATGGGAAGAGCTTGTGGAATTGGTGAAAAGGAAACCTGTTCCTGTGACCTGAGATACATCAGTTGTGCTGCTGATGCGAGGACGGAAATTTATCAAAAGCCATATGACCCTTTCTGTCCCTGCAGACACTGTAGAAATGAAAACGGAAGAAGAGGTGGATTTTGCAAGGGACCTAACAGAGATGCCTGCTTCAGATGGAGTGGTGAGTTCTCCTTTGTGTTCTTTCAATTAGCTTTCTGTGTTTATTTCTTAACTGTAAAGGCATGTGATATGTAAAAACCTTAATTTTCATTTTTGCTTTGTTACGAGGAAACCAGTCTTCAGGTTTTATTAATTTGCTTTTCGTTGAGTGACCTTTCAGTCACAGGAATATAATCTGGGCCGGTTGACTCACGGCCGGGTGCTGCCATTTGCGGATGGAGTTGTTCTGTCTCTCGCCTTGTCATTTTGATTTATAGTGATTCAGCAGCATATGCTAGATTATGAAGCTAGTAGTCAACTAATGGGGCTTGAATACTTGCAGTTTTTCGTTTTTTTGCAGGGGTGTGTGTGTCCGGAATTGATCCCCTGTGAAAACAGAGGGGCGACTGTAACTAGCATTGCAAAATAGGTAGTACAATTATAATTATATGAGCCAACATCACAGCTTGGAAGTTACTTTTTGGTCACCACTCCCAGAATCCCCCAGCTAGCATGGCGGCTGGCTATGCAGACTGGCGGACTCTGGCATTTGTATTTTGAAGACTAACTTTTCCAAGTTCTGCCCAAGATGTACCTGCTCTTCTCTTTAGTTTTCTGCAGAGGGAAATGGGCATGTGCCAATCGTTTGCCACCTCTCCCTCTTTGTCCCGTTTATTTCCCACTACTCCTTTTAAATCTTGTCTTTTCTGGTATGTGGTCAGGAATAATACCAAGGCATGAGGAAAGTTTGCTGCAGGACTGGCGGCCACAGTTTCCTGTTGCTAAGTTAGCTGAAAAGAAAACTATTACGTGCACAACCCACAACCACCTCACTTAAAATCTGCTGAAGTGTCTTTAACCCTGTGACACATTTATACTCCAAACTGACTTCAAATCAGTATTAAAAAATATACCTTCTCTGTGCTATTGTTTCTGTTGTAGTTGAGTTGGTATGGTGGGATCTCAAGGTAGGCAGGGGCCACTCTTCTTTTTTGAGAAAGGACAATGAAATATATTTTATCACCTCTTTATTACTGTTGCTGTCTCTAGATCATTAGATGTCCAGAACTCTTGCTGATCTACTGTAAATCACCCATAGATCCATTCTGTTCTTCCACTATAGGCACCTGTTGTTGTGTCTTGAAGTCATTTCCCACTTAATGGAGACACTATGGTGAACCTATCATGGGGTTTTCTTGGAAAGATTTGTTCAGATGAGGTTTGCCATTGCCTTTCCATGGGGCTGAGAGAGTGTGACTAGCTTAAGGTCAGCCACCTTGTGGGTTTTATGGCCCAGCTGGGAATTGAACTCTGGTCTCCAGAATTGTAGTCTAACTCTGGATTTCCTGTTGGCTTTTACATGGAGAAAATCCTCATGTAATTAACACAATAACTGTTCCGATGATGTAGGCTTTAAGATAAGGTGGTGACTGCCTTTCACTATTGTCTTCAAAATATCACTTTTCTAATGGAAGGAAAAAGCATATGACTAAGTGTCGAACTAGGCTTGATGTTAATTGTGTGCCTGCTCTTAATTTTTTCCACACAATCCAAACGGTGACTGTCCAGGTCATGCTTCTCATGAAAATGTTGACTCCCTGTTCACTCCTACCAGCCATGAACCTGTTCTTTGGCTTCCCTTGGGTGCAATAGAAGGATTTCTTCAGGGGCAAATAGCAGGTTTTTATGGGCACCGTGGTACAGGAAAGGAAGGAAGGTTGGGCTAACCTCCAGCATCTCAGTCTTGGATGTTTATTTACACAGTTATTTGATTTTTCAAAACCGGGATGTATTTTAGGTGGACATTATTAATGATCCATAAGAGCACTGCAGGAATTAATGTTGGGGATAAGTATAGCTAGGAGAGCCAGACTGGAGTAGTGGTTTGAGTGCTGGCCTAGAAGTGTGGGAGACCAGGGTTCGAATCACCACTCAGTTGGGGAAATCAAGTTGCTCATCTTGGGCAAGACCCATTCTCTCATCTTAAAAGGAAGGCAATTGCAAATCTCTTCAAAAGAAATCTCTTCAAAAGGAATCAACCTAAAGAGGAAGAGGAGCGGCAAACCCGAGGTATTATGACTATATCGTTTATTACCAGGAGTCATCATAGTGTAGTAATTTCAACATTGGACTATGACTCTGGAGACCAGGATTCAAACCCTTGCTCAACCATTGAAACCCACTGGCAAGTCGCACTCTCTCAGCCTCTGGGGAAGGCAAAAACAACTACCCCAAAGAAATCTTGCCAAGAAAACTCTGTGATGGGCTTGAGGTTGCCATAAGTACTACCCAGGTACTGTATTAGGAACAGTACTCCTCAGTGTAATTCCAGTCCTTGTGGGCATTCATTGTAAAATCTTGTGTTGATTTAGTTAGAGACAATGCAACTAGAATATTTGAGTAGCAAATACCATTTCCAC
>NC_056527.1:164429720-164430042 GCF_019175285.1 Sceloporus undulatus | reverse complement strand
TTCTAGCATTTTATAGGTTGACACTGTGAACTCATCTAAATGGTGGAACGGGTTGTCTATTCGCGCTGTCTTGAGTTTCTTGAAGCCAATTCCATCCTTGATCCCTTTCAGTCTGGTTTCCGCCCAAGGCATTCTACAGAGACAGCTCTCACTAAGATCTCGAATGACCTTTTACAGGCCAAGGCTAATGGCCTTTACTCTGTTCTCATTCTTCTCGATCTGTCTGCAGCCTTTGACACTGTTGATCACTGTCTCCTAATTGACATACTCTCTGGCCTTGGGTTCTCCGACTCTGTTCTCGACTGGTTTAGATCTTACTTGT
>NC_056527.1:164416794-164429620 GCF_019175285.1 Sceloporus undulatus | reverse complement strand
TGGGTTCTCCGACTCTGTTCTCGACTGGTTTAGATCTTACTTGTCTGGCAGATCTTTTGCAGTAGTTGCAGGGGGTCAGACTTCTTCTCCTGTTCCCTTATCTGTTGGAGTTCCCCAGGGCTCTGTTCTGGGTCCCCTTCTGTTTTCTCTCTACACACTGTCCTTAGGAAAACTCATCAGCTCTTTTGGTTTTTCCTACCATCTGTATGCCGATGACACCCAGCTGTATCTTTCTGCCCCTGACCTTTCTCCAAGGCTTGAACAGCAAGTCTCGTCTTGCCTTACAGCTGTCTCGCAGTGGATGCGCCATCGGCGTTTGAAGCTCAACATGTCCAAGACGGAGCTTCTTGTCTTTCCTCCTAAGCCCAACCTTCAACACTCCTTTTCTGTCTCTGTGGACAACATTTCCATTCAACCAGTCCAGCAAGCCCGCAGTCTTGGCTTTATCTTTGACTCTTCTCTGTCGTGTATCCCTCAGATCCAGACCACAGCCAAGGCTTGTAGATTCTTTTTGTACAATATTGCCAAAATCCGACCATATCTCTCCGCCTCTACTGCCAAGATCCTGGTCCATGCCCTAGTGATCTCACGACTTGATTACTGTAATGTCCTCCTGGCTGGGCTTCCTCTTTCTCACCTCCGTCCTTTAATCTCTGTCCAGCATTCAGCTGCACGCATTATCACTTCCACCCACCGCTCTGACCACATTTCTCCTGTGTTGGCATCCCTTCACTGGCTCCCTCTCCCTTTCCGCATTCAGTATAAGCTCCTGCTGTCGACATTCAAAGCCCTCCATGGACTGGCCCCTCCTTACTTATCAGACCTTCTTTCTCTTCACCTTCCCACCAGGGCCCTCCGTTCTGGTAGTCAAGGGTTCCTGTCTCAGCCCAGGATTTCCTCTGCCCCATCCCGGATTCGCCCCTTTTCACTTGCTGCCCCTCACTCCTGGAACCTTCTTCCTCCACAAGCAAAAGCCATCACTTCTTTAACCAGCTTCAAAACGGAGCTGAAAACCATCCTATTCAGAGAAGCTTTCCCAGGCATCGCATAATTGTCGCTTACTATCTGATGTTCTGTTGTTGGCTGTTTATCGATCCATTTCCTGTATTCCTATGTACTGTATATGTATTATCCTACTTGTGATTATGTATTTTCTCTGGATAATGATTAACCATCCATTATGAAGCCTTGCCCTCCCTCCAGTCCATCTGCCTTGGTCCAGACCTCGGAGGTTGAGAGGAACTGCTGGACCTCTTACCCTTTCCCTCCACCACTCCCTTCTCCTTCTGTGTCATGTCTTTTTAGATTGTAAGCCTGAGGGCAGGGAACCGTCTAACTAAAAAGATTGCATGTACAGCGCTGTGTAAATTTACAGCGCTTCATAAATAAAGGTTAATAATAATAATAATAATAGCAGTGGATAAAGAGACAGTCATCTCCTCCATCAGTTTGTATTTAGTATTGGGTAACCCAGCAGTGAGTTCAGGTATATACCTTTTTTTTTTCCTGGATGGCTGCAATAGTTATTTATGGTAGCACAGCTTATTTTAAGTTAGCTGTGGTTTTCTCTTGGGTTTGGTTGCTTGCAGAGTAGCAAGTCTCATTCCTCAGTGCTGCTTGGAAGCAAAGCAAAAATTGTGTTAGATGAACTCTTTCTGTGTTTACGAGACTTTGTTCTATAACCAGTATATCTAATCTAATATATTCTTAGAAGCACATAGAGACAATGGAAGGTAAGAAGGCAATCTGGAAGAGTAAAGGCAGGTCGTCACTGGCTTGAATTGTTTTGCAGTGGCCTGGAAGGGAAATGATTGTGATATTGAAGCGTTATTTGTTTTTTCATAATCCTATCAGGCAATCAATATGCCATATATAACTAGCATGGCTATTTTGTTGGCAAGCAGGTCATTACCTTCTGTGGACTTGCAAAAGTGTTGTAAGGCAGTCTATAAATGAAGCAGTATGTTATATTCAATGTTGTATTTACCACACCATGCTTTTAAAAAAGCAGCTGTGGCTCTCCACTCCCAAGTTGGGTTAAGTAGAAGGGAGTGAGTCAACTCTTTCTCTGAGCCTTTCTTTAATTCCTTTTCTTCACCCGTTGCTATTTGCATTGGAAGACAAACTGTTTTCCAACATCTTCCCTCACATAGCAGAGAGAAGCACCAAGAAAATGATTTTCTTTGGGATCGGGATGCGGTTGGAAAGTATTAACCTATCCTGCACTTGTTTTGCAGTGCAAGGCTCCCCCCCCCCCCGACTCCGCTGTTATATTAACACATGCCAGTGTTATGCATATACCCACTATGTATGGTGCAGTTTGGTTCACCTTGAGAAAGGATGACACTTTAAAGATGCTTTGTGGATATGCAGACTCTATTGGGCTAAACTAAATGATCTGCCCCATGTGAAGAGTGGGGTCCAGAGTGGGCGGGTGAGAGGGAGGTATATGTATGGACATACAAGCCTCCCACTGATTTCTGTGTTGCTGCTGAAATACCATGGACAAGTGGACATTTAGGACTGAGATTCCTCTTTGGACATAAAAGGCCCCATACAGACAGGCCAAAATAAAGCTGCTTCAGGTCACTTTGGAGGTATGTTATTTAAATGATGCATGCGTCCTAAGAGTCCAGAAGCTGTGCCAAAACTGTGCTCCCATCCTTAGGACTGGACTGTGGCTTTGGCACAGCTTCTGGACTCTTAGGACACATGCATCTTTTAAACAGCATACCTCCAAAGTAACCCGAAGAAGCTTTATTTTGGCCTTTCTGTATGGAGCCAAAAGAGAATATGTTTGTACATCATTGGTTCTTGATTGGTCAGGACTGATATGATTAATATTTGAAAATATTTACTCCATAAGAAGTTACTTCATAGGAAGAAATGAGCACACACTCCTGGTTTACCAAGGAACTCTACTGTCTTCTAGGGCACATACATAGTGTAGAAATAATGCAGTTTGACAGCACTTTAAGTGCTGTAGCTCCATCCTGTGGAATTGTGGTATTTGACAAGGTTTTTAGCCTTTTTTCCCAAAGAGTGCTGGTGGCTTCAGACTCCATAAGGCTTTCCTTCTGGATAAATTTGGAGCACACTGTGATTCCTTAAAGTAGACTTGAATCTATGAAAGCTAATGGTCACATCTGATCAGATTTTAACTTTCAACCACATGAACCTACATACATGTAAATACATTTAGGCTGTGCATATTATATTTTAATGTAAAGGTATACTTTTTAATTTTGCTAGTGTATGTCACACTCACAACTACTGCCATTACATTCAACAGTCAGCAGGAATTTCAGTGTGTGAGTAACATTAATAGGCGGAAAACCATGACTAAGGGTTCTGACTGGTGTAGTATGGGAAGAAGTTGATGGGCGGGTGACACCATGAGTTTCCGCACTGGGTGGCACTAAGCATAGGGATGCCACTGTGGTCAAGTGGCACATACTGTTCTTACAGTGGTTTGGAGAAGCCATTCCCAAACTGAACTGTGAGATGGATTGATGTAGGCCTTAGTTTTTCAAACTGTGGTACAACCAGAAATCCTTTGTGCATGCCTTCGTCTTGCAGGAAGCTGGACTGGTAACAGGGACCAGGATAGCTGGGCATATGAGATCTCCAGGTCCCATCTGGGAGCCCACAGTTAATCCAAAGAGTCAGGGCTGGCCCTGCCATTTAACTGAGTTCAATGTGGGTGTATTCCAGGAAAGATGACAGTATAGTTACTATAATAGGACATCAGTTTAGTCGCTGTGTTCTCACACCCACTAGCATCCTCTTTCTGAACTTATCTGCTCCTGCAGAACAGTTTGTGTTGCTATGGAGGAGATGTGTGCATTGGCAATTTTTAAAACAAAAGAACACATCTTTTTGTTTCTTTCTCAAGTGACATGAATTTGTGAATGAAGACCATTTCCCATTGGTAAACATCACTCCCTCCCCTGTATAATTTGTTTCCCGATCGAACAGTACAAAGGCCATTTTTGTTACAAACGCTACCTTAGGCAAAGCAAATCCCTGTGTCCAATAATTCTCAGAATGAGCTATTTGCTTTTGGATTATTCAAGCAATGAACTTTGCAGTTCTGGCTCCTTATGGACATGAACCAAAACGTTACATACAAATTAAAAAAGAAGAAAAAAGAAGAATAGGGGACTCTGTCTAATTACTTTGCTGCAGTCTTTTATTTGGTCAGTTGTGTCATTTCTGCTATTTTGACCAACCTGTATATTGTTGTGATCATCTTTCCTAGAATTCCTTTAAGCAGTTAGGTGAGAAAATTATAATGCTTTGACTCTTCTCACATGTGTGTCAAGTCGCTTGTGGACTTATGGCAACTCCATGAATTTCATAGGGTTTTCTTATGCAAAAAATACTCAGAGGGGGCCTGGTGAACATAAGCAAAATGGGAGACTCCAGTGGCAACCATCAGGAATCTCACCATGCTCAGCAGCATTTGTAATCCTGAATCACACTCATCCATGGATACAGTACTAGATTCTACATTTAGATGATAATTTATTAGGAGAAAGACTTGGAGATGTTGGAGGGGGTGCAGATGTAATTTTAGTGTAGGGGTGCAAACAGAAGCTTTGGGAATTTTTTCGGGCTCTTTTGGGGGTTCACCAACACAATCTGCAACATACCTGAGCAACATTTCCCTCTTATTGTTGTACTTTGGTTGTTGAATGTCACAGTAACACTATATATTGCTAATATTAAAGGTCTTTTAATATTGGTACTCTTGGCACGTTCAGGTTATCTTCTTGAAACAAAACATGATTTTTGTAGACGCATCTTATTTCATTGCTATAATGGTATCAATTTACTGAATGCTGCAATTAGATTTCCTGGAGCCAGATGCTGAGCCTATATAAAGGTGTGAGGCAGGTCAGGTGGCAGAGAAGAAAGATAAACGTATGCATACATTCTTTAAGATGCTGCTTTCTTTGATATCTCTACACTTGGAGCTTATTGAAGGAAGAAGAAACACTTTGCAAGTGGTGCATTTTCCCAAAATTAAAATGTCAGCAAGGGTTCATTTTCTCAGCACATTAACGGATATGTTCAGTTTAAACTCAACTGCATGTCAGATTTGAAAATTTGAGAAAATAAAGAAGAGAAGAGCAAAGGTTTAAATCCATTTGTGCACCCTTGATACTGAAAGGACCTGTCCTTTTGACCCTCCTGCCATTTGTCACCTCTAGCATGTCAGGAAGTATGCTGAGAAGCAATACTTCTCCAACAACCTTTTCATATGTTGATAATTCTTGTTTGGAAGATAGGAGCCAGGCAAACAGATTAGGTCAGAGAACTGGCACTGGCCTGTTTAATATCAGGACTTTGCTGTTGGAGACGATAAAGCATGTCACCATAATTCACACTTAGACTCTGGATCCTAGCTACCTTGGTGCGTTATTTTATTACATTTTCATTCTGTTCTTCCAAGGAGCTAGACATAATATTATGTGATTGATTCTATCCCCCATCTCTCTTTGGCTTTCCCAGTTCTATCCTTATAACAACCCAGGCTGGTAGGTTAAAGAGCTGAGCTTAAAGTCACTTGGTTTTCTTCTTCATAGTTAAATGCACATTGAAAACTTTCTTTCTGTGCCCAGTTTTCTCTCCTCTTGCCCTGCCTCTCTACCCTGTTGTGATGGTGGTGCCTTCATAAATTACTGTCTGTGTTGTGTGTCTTCAAGTAGTTTCCTACTTAATGGTGACTCCAAGGCAAACCCATCATGAGATTTTTCTTGGCAAGATTTGTTCAAAAGAGGTTTGCCATTGCCATCCCCTGAGGCTGAGAGCATGTGATTTGCCCAGGGTCACCCAGTGGATTTCATGGGGAAGTGGGGAATTGAACTCTGGTCTCCAGAGTCATAGGACACTGGCTGTCATAAATTGCGTACGTTGGAAGTCGCGTAAAATGCGTCCACGCAAGGCATGGTGACATACTGTTGCTGCAAGCTTAGGACAAAAATAATAATGGATTGTGATATATGTTGGTCTTCCATTGGCAATGGCACCAGGTTGGCAGGCCTCTCTGGGCATGTTATTTTTGTGCTCTTCTCTTCTCCAAAGAAAGATAGCGCTTACTGCAGCAGCTGCATATTTTGATCATCTCCAGTGAGTGTTGAGGCATGGCTATCTGTTGACTACTTGTTACTTCCAGTATCAGAGGCAATGTGGCTCTGAATATCAGTTGTTGGGGAACATGAACAGAGGAGTCCTGTTGCCATCATACTGGATTGAGCTTTCCATAGGCATCACATGGTTGCCTCCTGTGCCCAGTGTACTGCCTTTATGTCTCAGGCGAGCTGGAATAGAGAGTTGCATTTGAAGGTACTCTTATATGAAGAGGCTCTCAGGCCTTAATTGCCATCTTCTCACAATAGGATTGTATGGAACCAGTGGAAACAGCTTCTTAAGACTGCCTTGAGTTTTGTCAAGCGATCACTGGCATAGTCAGTCTCCATCCCAGCAAAGATGCCATTGTCTAACTTTGACAGTGATGTGGTGTGTCATGCTCTCTTATGCCTGGCTGATTCCTGGAGATAGAAACGAAGTTGGTAGCTTGACAGTGCAAGAAGAAGAAGAAGGAGCAAACCAAGGATAAAGACCATTCACCATTCCCTCTGCCTCTGCCTCCAAGATCGACTCCCAGGTTGCTTCCAATGTCGTTCCTTTACATGGACCATCCTCCCCTGCTAGATCGGCCCTGCTGTGCTCAAGATCCCAGGATCCATTTCTCAAAGGGATCTCTCTCTTCCAGTATCAGAGACCCTGCAACGTTCCTCCCAGCAGTATAGAGGTTGTTTCAATCACACAGCAACCTTAGACAGAGACTGTCTCTGAGGATGAAATTCTGTCATTTCCCCCTGTTGTGAGGGTCTCAGTTTCACCTCCTCCGATTCAGCTTTGGGACTGCCTCATGCTAGACTGCTACCTTTGAGTCCCAGTTTTGTAGGAAATGGTGGAATATAGATATAGTTATTAACAATGATGATGACAGTGGCAGTCATAATAATGGGTAGTGGGAACTGCAGTCCAGTGACATCTCAAAGGCTACCCTTTCCCTACTCTTGCTCCAGGTAGTTGGCTATATGCTAGAAGTATATTTGCTTTCCAAAACTGACCTCCTTTTGAACATTCCAACCTAATAATAATAATAATAATAATAATAATAATAATAATTTCATCATTAAGTAAAAACTTCACAGCTATAGAGCTTGTGCACCTGAGTGCATATACAAACATGCACATTTACACCTGGTTTACATGTTGCATTCAAAATGATTTTGCCTTAGAATGTACAATATATTTGAAGTCGAAGGCTTTCATGGCTGGCATGCATAGTTTTTTGTGGGGTTTTCGGGCTATGTGGCCATGTTCTAGAAGGGTTTTCTAGAAAAGTTTTCATCAGCATCTGTGGCTGGCATTTTCCGAGAATATATGCAATATACTTACTTCTTCCACTTTGCAGGTTTTATAAGAGTACTTTTGGACAAACTGCTTATCATGCCTTTGGAAAAACTAGGGGATAGCTTTGACCAAATAAAAATGTACCAAGGATAGTAACATAGCTACTAGTTACCAGTAAGCATCCCTGGTTAAATTGGTGTCTTCTGCTCTCACCTAGAAAATGAGAGAGAGAGAGAGAGAGAGAGAGAGAGAAAGAAAGAAAGAAAGAAAGAAATACAAAATCTCTTTTATTTAGATCTTGTGTGCTGAATTTCCCCCCTTGAGCATCTGTATCAAATAAGCTTCTTTAGCAGAACTTGATCCTCTTATAAAAACAAGTAATAATGTCAGTGTCCCCATATGGGATTCATTATTTCTTTTTGTCATGTGTAGAAGAAGCCTCTTTGTTTCCCTTTTTTTTACTGACTTCAAACACATCTCAGACATTGATGGGAACAATAGGCCACTGAGAGAGGTGTAGTTGCTGACCAACTAATTAACCATTCCCTAAACTGGAAGGAACTCTCTTTTTGTGCCTTGCTTTGCAGAATAATCTCCTGTAATCCCTGTTAGGCAGCCAAATCCTTTTGTTGTAGTTCTGTATTGATTTCACTGGAATCTGCTTTTGCAGATTATCTCTCGGCCCCCTCATAGGTGCCTTCAGCAGCAGTTCAGCTTTGTAGCCCCAAGGAATTTAAAGGCCATTTTCTCAGCTACCTCTTTTGCTTAAATCTAAGTTTAGAACATAATTCAAAATGCTGGGTTTTGATTTTTCATGGGGTCTTCTTGGGTAGTCATGGAAAATAAATTTGTCCAGTTTGAATTTCATGCAACCTTGTTTAATGTCCACCTCCTGGACCAATAAATACACCAAAATGCCCTTGTGCACCAAAACATGATTTTTTTCAAGGGTATTTGGAATACCCGGAAGTTTGCTACACATTTCACGCAGGCCACAAAAATAGTTTAATGCCAATAAAACCTTTTAGTCTTAAACATGCCATAATAATTTTCTTTAAGGTACCTGTGTGCATCTTTTACACAAGCCTTTAGTCAAAAAAAGGTACACATACTGGGAAAAACTCTCTCTCCAATGGAGATTTAGACAGGAATGCAGGATGTGGATTGGTACCAGCTATCCTGGTATTAACTACAGTACTCTGGTCAGCAAAAGCTTTTTGGCATCTTTGCAACTTCTTTGTTAAAGCTAGAGAACTGAGGGATAAAACCTGGGACCTTTTGTACCAAAGAATGACATTAAAATTCTTACCTATCCTTTCCTTCTTCCTTTCAATCCCAGCTGAGATCCATCAGCAACCAAGCCCTGACACAAACATCTGCCCTGGTTCTCTCTCTTTGGCTCTTTGACCTTCATGTTTACACAGGCTTTTGTTTAATCTCACTGCCGTTTTGGGTGGCTATTGTTGCAGATCCTTTTTTTACTTACTATTTTAAAATGATGCATACCTAGCTGCATTTTAACACCACTTTGGGTGTCCCCCCTTTTCAGTCTTCAGTTTTAAAGCTTATCTTTAGGAGATACATTGATAACTGACTTCAGGCTTCCAGTGTTTGAAGAGCAAACTTGTGCAGAGGCTCTGAAATCAAATCCTATGGATGCCAGGCTTTGTCGGATCTGTGCATTGTTCCCCACAATTTAGGATTAATGAGTTGCGAGTTATATAGTTACGTATGCAAGTTATTTAAAAAAACAGCAAGTGTTGAAGTTATCTTTTCCAAAACAGTGTAACAATTGGGAATGATGTTGTGGGATGTAATGACTAATACTTTCATGTTACCTTTAGTTGCTATGCTTAAAGATCGGTGTAAGATAGGAGTTCTGAGTGGATTTTTCAAGTTTTATACCATTCCATTGTTAATTGTAAAAAGTAATAAACCTAATGGAAAATTATCAAAAATATATCACAAGAAGACATGACTCACTAGGAAAGACAATAGAAGGCAGTCGGAAAAGAGGAAGACGGCATTACAAATGGATGAACTCAATCGAGGAAGGCATTAATTTGCAGCTGATCTGGGCAGTTAATAATAGAGTAACTTGGAGGGGTCTCTCATTTATAGGGTCACCAGAAGATGGCGGCAGTTAATAAGAACCACCACCAGTAATGCAGTGAATAACACAATGGGTTACGCACCAAACTTTCTAATGAGCAATGAGAATAACTTACCTTTTGTAATACTATACAAGGTCCTGTTTTCTCAGTCGTTTGACTATCGGCCATTGTCTGTTTTGCTCCCTAGAGTTAAGGAACAGAAAGTGGGCATTGCCATTGGGCATCCTGTAGCATCACCCTTACCGTTCTCGCCTGCCTTGTCTTTAGCTAGGGTTAGACTGACCAGTCTCTGTGAAGTCGAAGGCGTTCGTGCCCAGCATCCATAGATTTTAGAAGAATTTATTCCTGACATTTTGGCAGCATTTGTGGTTAGCATCTTCAGATAATTCTCTGAAGATGCCAGCCACAGATGCTGGCGAAACATCAGGATTAAACTCTTCTAGAACATGGTCACATATCCCGAAAAACCCACAAAAATCTATAACCAGCCTGTCTTTTAGTCTGGGTCAACTTTGCCTGGATTCATCAGCCCATTCTGCTATTCCTTCATTAGAAAGCTATCTATCTGTCTATCTGCATAAAAGTATTTATTTAAATGTTTGTGTTTGAACATCTGTTAAACAAAACCCCACAATCCTATTAAATATACATTTTAGATGCACCGTAGCACTGTGTTTTGAACTGAGAACTGTATAGGAAACTTGCAATAATAAAATAAAATGCTGATCCATATACTGACCTAGAAGGTGATGATCAGGATGTTTTTTACCAGAACTTAAACACATCCAGTTTCTCAAGCATCCTTATCTCCCATTGAAGGCTATGTTACTGATAACCTATGGTACTGATAGTGAAGAAGTCTTCGTAATTTCATAGAATCATGGAATCATGGAGTTGGAAAAGACCTCAAGGGGCATCCATTCTCTTAACTGTGATCCATCCAGTGCATGGCATGGAATAAATCTACATATAAGGGATTAGAATAGTGGCAGCAGAGCCAACTATAGTTGCATTTTAAGAAAAGGCTAATGTACCTTGCGTTTAAGTAGACTGTATTTCTGAAAGCTTTTCTGATTGGGTTTGAAAGTAATGTAGGTGCTTTTGAAGGAAAATTATTTGACTTACTTTGTTTTGTTTTTTGTTTGCCAGCAGCAAAATCAGTGACAGATGCAAAAGTGTTGGCACAGGCTTTGGAGAAGCAGAGTGTTACCTGCCTTTTTCCTAATAAATGAACACAGATGCTGAGTGCCATGAAAAATGTGGCCAAAACCGAGCCTGCCCAAAACAGCTTCTGGGTGTTTTCTTCTTTTCGGAGGATGAAGCACTCAAGTCGCTAGATGGCGTCCAGGCTGGGTCTACTTTCCCTCATCTAAGTTGCAGGCAGAGTTTTGCTCTTAACATTGTTTGAAAGAGAGAAGAGGAAAAGGCAGGGCTATTCAGAACAGAAAAAGGTGGCTTATACTGGGCCATATGCTTTGGTCTATCTAGCTTAGTAGTGACTTCACTTACTTGTCTCTTTGGCTCTCTGGGGTTTCAGATGGAAGTTTTTCCCAGCCCTGTCTTGGATTAACTTCAGACCTTGTTCATGCACACAGCATGTGCTCTCTGCTTTGCCGCACCCTTTAACTAGTTATAGCACTTATTATTTTTTAAGCGGAGAATTGTTAACATTGTGAAGTTGAAGGCTTTCATAGCCGGCATTCATAGTTTTTTGTGGGTTTTTCGGGCTATGTGGCCATGTTCTAGAAGAGTTTATTCCTGACGTTTTGCCAGGATATGTGCCTGGATCTTCAGAGATGGGCCACACTTGCTTACTTTGATTTACTTTCTTTGCTTCTGCACTATGTAGCCTCTGGGAATCTATCTTGCAGTTGTTGTTGTGTGCCTTCAAGTCGTTTCCAACTTATAGTGATCCTAAGGCAAACCTATTATGGGGTTTTCTCAGCTAGATTTGTTCAGAGGAGGTTTTCCATTGCCTTCCTCTAGGGCTGAGACATTGCCAAAAAGGGTACAACCCAGTCCAAGGGTTCCTCATATAGTCAGCAATGTGGAATTTGATCACTGATCACTATGGATACAATTGGTTGTTTAGGAGACCAGTTCTACTTCTGGCTGTGAGGGGATGCTGGATGCATCAGCAAAAGTGTGGGAGTGATTCCCTACTATATACCATCTGCTACATCATTGATCACCAATGAAGCTTATTGTATAGCAGTAGGGTGTGTCAGTGTTCGGTACCAAACAACAAACTACGCTCCGTCCTAGAACACAACATCTCTCCATCCCAAGGGCTCCTACAGTTGATGATGAAAATCAGGAAGAAGGGCCCTGCCTGCAGGACTATAATCCAAGAGACACGATAGAAAAGAAGAGGGGACTGGAGTTGGGGTGACATATAGTAACATATGTGACTGTACCCCCCAGTTTTTAGTATGATTCTGGTTAAAAGGCTAAGAAGATGGACATCCACTCTGCCTTACCTCATGAATCTCTTCAATGTATTGCTGCTCAGTTTGGGACATGAATACACCACAGTATTTCTGCAGATTGCATCATTTTCAGGCTTTCATAACAGCATGACTAGCCTAATATGAAACAGATATCAAAGAGGTTCTCTGTTTTTCTGTGTGACTATGATTTCCTCGTCATTAAAAAGTCAGCTAGTGGAAGAAGATGATGGGGAGGAAGGATTATCTAGATGAGCCGCTGTTCAGTTTGACCGAGGAAAAAGGGGGGCAGCAGTTAAAAAAACAACAACACAAAACCCTCCAGCTCCAGACTTTGGTTTGGAAACGAAATGGCTGGCCAGCTTCACGAAAAGCTCAGCAAAGCGCACAACTCTGCAGCTCTTCCAGATGTTCTTAATAATGAAACTTGGAAATGTCACATCAGCAAATGAGAGAAGAAAGCTGTCACTGCCTTCTTTGTTCCATTCTGAGTATGGCTCATCTACAGGTTTCTTTTAAATATGGATTTTCCAAACTTCAGATACCTCCCCCCCCCAAAAAAAGAAGGAATTGTTGCTAGGCAGTGAAAGCAAAGACACTTGGGAAAGCAAAGAGTCCTTCCAAGATCTGTGTTTTGCAGACTAAATGTGACCACATGTAAGGCAGTCTCCCATATCTTCAGCCTCCATCATATTTTTGCCTATCATAATGCCAATAAGAGTCTCCCTAAGGAGATAATAGGAACAAGTATGCTACATTAGGGATGTGTAGGCAAAGTGTACACCGCTTTGATCATTTATTGGAAAAGCGGGCTATAAATAAACATTATTATTA
>NC_056527.1:164380247-164416784 GCF_019175285.1 Sceloporus undulatus | reverse complement strand
TTATTATTATTATTATTATTATTATTATTATTATTATTATTATTATTATTGGCAGGCTTACTGTTGAACATAAAACAAAAATAATGACCACGGAGAATTTGCACAAATTCAACCTAGACAGTGAGGAAGTAGAAACAGAAAAAGAATGATCATACCTGGGATCAAACATTGATAGCAATGGGGATTGCAGCCAGGAAATTATAAGAAGGTTACGAATGGGGAGAGCAAGTATGAAACAACTAGGAAAGATCCTAAAATACAAAGCTATACAATTGAGCACAAAAGTTAGAATCATACAAACCATTGTATTCCCTGTTTCCATGTATGGATGTGAGAGCTGGACAGTTAAGAAACAAGACAGGAGGAAAATCAAGTAATTTGAGATGTGTGTTGGAGAAGAGTGCTGAGGATCCCATGGACGGCCAAAATGACAAGTGGGTCCTAGAGCAGATCTAGCCAGAAATCTCACTGGAAACCAAGATGCCAAAACGGAGGCTGTCGTATTTCGGACACATCATGAGAAGGCAGGACTCATTGGAAGAAACAATAATGCTGGGAAAGTTGGAGGAAGTAAAAAGAAAGGAAGGCCACATGCTAGATGGATGGACTCTATTAGGGAGGTCATGGGTATGGGTTTGCAGGAACTAAACAACAGTGGAGGAGAGGAGAGTCTCATCCACAGGGTTGCCATGGGTCAAGATAGACTTGAAGGCAGTTAACAACAACAACAACAACAACAACAACAACAACAACAACAACAGCAAAGGCGTTCCTAGGCCTCAAACCATTCAGAGCTTTAAATAACCACCCACCTTTTGAATCACTCTGGAAACAAACTGGCAGTGTGGCTGTTGTGAAAATGGATATAAAAATGCTCCTATGGATGAGCAATCACTCATTGCATATCCTCTACCTCCACACTGGGAAAACGGATTCAGCTTAGCCAAAGACACTGGAGCATATAGAGATGTTGATTCTCTTTGGCAGTGTATTTTGTACTCACATGAGATCTTAATTACTGAATGAATTTCTTTGTCATAGCACACTAGGCAATGACGCACAAGTGGCGGTTTGGGAATTGCTGCTTTTCCAAGCTGTATTGCCTGCCTGTCTGTGTAGCAGAGTGTGTCTGCTCATGGTGACTTGGGTTTTGGTTTTAAATTGGGGAAACACTAGTGCATGTTTATGCGCACACACTACACAACTGCCAAAGTAATCACTTCTAAACACACTGGTGGCTTTCTTCCTTTCCTCTGTTGTAGCTGTAAAGGGACTTGCTTGTGCCTGAAATGTGAGACCTGCAATCTGTGGGTGGTGGAGCAGAGATTTCATCCAAACATGAGGCCGGTACATGGGGTCTTAACTGCAAGCGCAAGCAGTTTGGTGCTTTTTCGCCACAGCTGTTTATGGCATGAAAAGATTAATGCTGGCCAAAACCCAGTATGAGAAGGGAAGGGGAGCTATTGGTAATCCTCTTCAGTGGAGCCTCAGGGAAGATGGACGTAGATATAGCATTAGAATTACATTCTGCAACTTCTGATCTGAATAAAGAAATTATTGAAAAGACATCCACTTATAACTGAGTCAACTCAGAGGAAAGCAATGACAACCCTCCTCTGAACAAATTTGCCAAGATAACCCTGTGACATGTTCACCTTAGGGTTCAGAAATGAATTGCAAGGCCCAAGCAACACAATATCAGTTTGCTTCTGAGGTTGCACATTTATGGATACTCTGGAATTGGGAGATTGCTTCAGTTTGATGGCCTGCACTCCTTGTAGTTTGGCATTTTCCATGTATTTGGTGTTTTCCATCTATTGGGTGTTCAGTTGTATATCTTTTCACTTGAGGATCTTGTCTAGTTCTTTCATAGCTGCCCTTCCCAATCCTAGCCGTTTTATGATTTCTTGACTGCAATCTTTATTCTGATCAATATTTGAGAAAAGATATGAGAAATTCTTAATTTTCTTGTCTGGATCAAATTTCTGTAAATCCTCTGAGGTCATTATTTTTGTGTTTTTAATGCTCAACAGTAATCCTACCATGGCATTTCAAGTCTTTGGTGTTTTCTGCTAGTGGAATAGTATCACCTGCATATCTTAGATCATTGATGGTGCTTCCTTCAATCTTCACTCCTGTCTAAACTGGCTCGGCATATGATATTTTCTGCACACATGTTGACTAGATAGGATAATACAACCCTGTCTGACCTTTACTGGAGTATCTGGAGTGTCCTAGAGGGGTGTGTGGAACCCGCATCTTACAGATATCAACAGTTCTTCCATTAAAAAATGGTCCCAAAGCTGCTGTGACATAACTGTCGTGTCATAACTTGTCCATCTTTATCACCTTCAATCATCATCAGCTGCTTCCAGGGAGAGGGGCAAATAACAGGAGAAGCTAATTTGCAAACTGGAAATACCTCTTTTGTTGTGGGATTTTCCCACTTTATGTACTGGGACATGAGTAATTGCAAGGCACATCATCAGATGCATTTGTTGTCATTCATGCAGAATACAGAAAAAGATTCCAGAAAGTCCCATATGGTCACTTGCAGAGGCATGTCTTAATACTGAAAGCAGAAGTGTCTGATAGCAACATAAATATCTTTAAGTTTAGTTTAATTACATTTTATTTTTACAAGTATTTTTAATCTCTTTGTGTCCTTATCTGTACTAGTTCTAATGGTTGGAAAGCTTGTGTTCTAAACTTCAGGTTATCTCAAGAGATGCAAATCTTCATGCAGGAGATAAGAGTTTGGAAAACTTCTTTGTAGAAATAACTCATTGTGGAACTTGTTACAACACTTCCCCCCATTGCTGCTAGTACTTTTTAAAAAACAAACCTTGCTTTGTGACTTGTTTTTACTTGTTACTTTTAGTTGTGTTTTGATGTTTTGAAAAAGCTTGGAAGGACCTTTATAAAGAAGGAAGAATACTTAAAATGTTGGGGATCTCCTGAAAATGTTGCAAGAAAGGATTTGGCCTCCAATAAAAAGGAACAAGAAACGTTTGATGTAGTATTCACATGAAGAAGTAATGATGCCACCAGTCGATACATTATTTGCAAAAGGAATATCACTATGTCCCTTTTAAACACCCTCCACCTACCATGACTATCTATGGATAACCTATGAATAACACAACACTTGCAAAACAGCGATTCCTTTATTGGGCAACTGAAATGCACAAAATGCATGCAAGCTTTTGAAGCTCTGCTGGCTTGCAGGTTCACCATGCAAAGATTATTTCTTAATATTATTGGGTATTCTTTTTTGGCAAGAGAAGCCGCAAGCCCGATATATAAAGCGTTATCAGACTGGTATCCACTTGTAACCAAGGGGGTAGAAATGGAGACAGAATAAAAAAATAATAAATCCTAGTTTTGGTTCAAAACAGATTTTAAAAGGACAGAGTGATATTCCTTTTGCAAATACTGTATCCCTTGGTAGCATCGTTGACTTGGTAGTGTCGATTCTTATTCTTCAGTAGTAAAGTTCTTGGCTTTACTCTCTGTGCTCTACAGCAAAATGAATTCTGCATAAACTTGTTTTCCCCCTTGGCTGACTGTATCGCTGTCCTCCTTGCATTTTGAGCATCTCTGAATCCGAAAGAGCTATTTAAAAAAACCATGTGTATCTGGTGATCTGCATCTGATAAAGTTGGCTGCAGCCCATGAAAGGATGTGTTGCATAAAGTTTGCTAGTCTTTAAAGTGATGGGGCTGCATCCACACTGCAAAAATAATTCAGGTTGATGTCACTTTGACTGCCATGGCTCAATGCTGTCACATTCTGGGATGTGCAATTTTGTGAGATATTTAGCCATCTCTCTCAGACCTCTGGTGCTACAACAACTACAATTCCTATTATCCATGGCATTGAACCATTGCAGCCAAAATGGTGCCAACCTGGATTATTTCTGCAGTGTGGATGCATCCTGGGTTGACTAACAAGCTAATAGAGCTTCTCCCTCCAAACTTCAGTTTGCTGTGTGTTTGTGTATTGGAGCTGTAGTAGTGATTTTAGCATTGGAGTATGGCTTTGGAGAGCAGGATTCAAACCTTTGCTCAGCCATGGAAAGCCACTGGGTGACCTTGGGCAAGCTACACTCTCTCAGCCTCAGAGGAAAGCAAAGGCACCCTCCTCTGAACAAATCTTGCCAAGAAAACCCCATGATAAATTTGCTTTAGGGTCCCCATAATCAGAAATGATTTGAAGACACACAGCAGTATGTGGTGGCAAGTTTTTAAACAGAGACTGGGTGGTTATATGTCAGGAGTGCTTTGATTTTGTTTTCCTACATGGCAGAATGGGGTTGGATTGGATGGCCTTTAAGGTTCTGTTCCAACTCTATGATTCTGTGAACAACAAAAGTCCCAAATCCTTAACAATCCATCATCCAGATTTCACAGTTTTGCTCCTTTTCACTCCTTCGCGGTCAGTAGGCAAGAGTGCCTACATCTCAAGACGGATGAAAGCAGACCAGAAGGAGGAAAATTCTGCTCTTCCTCCCCCAGTAACTCCCCAAAGAGATGAATCACATTCCCACAATTGCAATTAGTTTTTTAGCTCTCACCGAAAGACGGTGTCTGTGAGCAAAGAGTGACGTCTCATCTTGGGTCAGGAGGGGAGTGGATTTCTTTCTCCCTTGCAGCAGCCACCCTCTCCCTTATGCTCTCATGAGATTTTTATGACTTATGGTGAAAAGTGAGAAATGCAGGAAGATTAGAAACTAAAAGTGTGATATACAGTTTTTAAATGGTTGATTTGCCCCCCTTTTTAGCTCGGTTAGGAGCCAAACCCTTCTGGATTTGGTGCCATTTAGACACGTTGAGGTTTTGGTTAGCCTTTTCTCCCCCACTTCTTGTAGTTTTTTATTTCATTCTGTTGTAAAAGCCATTGTTTGAAACATCTGGCAATTCTTGGGGGCAGTGTTCTCCCTCCAAAGTTTTCTTTTTCCTGGATTCAAAGACTCTCCTGATATTAAATGTGAGACTTGGGAACTTTCAGAGGCAAAAAAAAAAGTTAACAGGGAAAAATTGGCGTGGCTTTTAGAAAACCCCACCCTTTTGCATAGCCAACCATCTTCTGCATATCCATCCTGTGCGCTGCGTTCGTCTTCCATACAAGTAACTCTGTGTTGCAAGAAAGTTAAAAAAAAAATATATCAGCCAGCCAGTGTTGAGAGTTTTTTCCTTCTTCCTGTTAAGAGAGCTGGCCAAACTCAAATGTGATTCAGAGCGAGATCTCAGGGACCCTCAGCGAACACATCTGGAGAGATTTCTGGAGTGCTTGCTTGCTTACTTACTGAACCGATCCTGGAGTTAATGGTTGTCTCTGCTCTTCGTTTCCCCGTTTCTTGGACAAAATGTATGAGCGACACAAGAGACGGTACAGCCTATGTGACATTTCCAAGGTGGACAGGGCTGTAGATGTGGTGTTATTGAAGGTAGGGTGTTGCTTCTTTTTCACTGTCGCAATCATTTCTCTCCTAGTGTTGTTGTGTGCTTCCAGTTCATTTTTGTCTTATGGCCACCCTAAAATGAACCTATTGTAGGCTTCTCTTGGCAAGTTTCTTCACAGAGGGTTTGCCATTGCCATCTGCTGAGGCTGAGAGAGTGTGACATGTCAGTAGGTTTTTATTCTTGAGATTGGATTTGAGCCCTGGTCTCCAGAGTTGCAGTCCAATGCTCAAACCTCGACACCATACTGGTCCTCCAATAATGGCTAGATAACTTTACTAGAGAACCTTACTTCTCCTCTTCTGTCTCCAAACCCCAGTGGAAAGGTATAAAGCTTTTGATTTTTTGTAACATCACAAATTAAAATGGCCAGTAGCAGAGTAAGTGGCATGTGGGATTCTGCGCATGTTGACTCATGAGTAAGTTGCCATTTGTTTGCAAGCAAATTTGTACCAGGATTTGGAGTATGAAAGAGGAAGCATAAACATGGATGTTCATTTTAAACTTAAAAATATAAATGTCTTGTGTATCTGTAACGTATGATGTTCAGCATTTTGTTCTCCTTTGGAATAATAAAAATTGCATAGAAATTGAGTACAGCTGAACAGATAGAAGCAAAAGAAAGCAAGGGAACCAGTGCATTTGTTATTCCACCTATGGGCAAGACAATTCTTGCTTTATTTATCCTGTCAGATTGTGTTACTTCTGCTGTTCCTCTGACCAATATTGTAATAAGACAGTTGTCAGATATAGTTCTATTGATCACCATTTGTTTTGTTTCTATAGTTAATTATTTTCCCAAAGAAGAATGCAATTGAATGTATACTCTGAACATACACAGCAGAAGGCTGTCCCAAGGAGATTCAATGATTTTCATAGCTAAGTGGGATTTCAGTTTGGATTTCCTTGTCAGTCTAGTACTGTTATGGTTATTGAGTGTCATATCTCCTATTCCACACTGGCTTTCTTTTGGTCCATTACCAGTTAACTTCATGGCAGAGGAATTTGAATTCAAGCCTCCCTTATCCAGAGTGGGAATCCTGCGTCTCCAGATATTGCCATTGGGATTTGTAGTCTGAAAATACCTGTAAGGCCATGGGTGACAGCCATGTCCTAGTTGAACCATCTTTTGCTTTTTGGAGAATGATGCTTTCACATTCCCTGCAACTGTTCTTTTCCTTTCTTGGCATTTTGTGCAAAAATTGCAATACCATTCCTTCAGTATCTTCCAAAATTTTGGTCTCCATCCTTCTCTCTCCCTCTCTACTCTCATTTGTACTTAGTTCTCTCCATTCAAAATCCTGGGCTTCTAGTGGTACCACTTCATTTCACTTTGGGGAAACTCTGATTTAGAGAATGCAGGTAAAGGGATCTTGTAGAAACTTTGAGACTAACTGGAGGAAAGGAGTTGGTAGCATGAGATTTCACTGAAGTTTATGAAAGCTCATGCTGCCAACTTGTTTCTTTCAGATACATCTAAAGAAGTAGGCTGAAGTCTATGGAAACTCATGCTGCCAACCTCTTTCTTTCAGATGCATCTGAAAAAGTAGGCTGAAGTCTATGAAAGCTCATACTGCCAACTTCTTTCTTTCAGATGCATCTCAAGAAGTAGGCTGAAGTCTATGAAAGCTCATGCTACCCACTTCTTTCTTTCTGTTAATCTCAAAAGTGCTGCAATTCCTTTGCGTACTGATTTTTCCAGACTGACGCGGCTTTATCTTTGAATTAAAGAATGCAAATGACTTGAAGCCACCTTTATGAATAGTGTCTTCTCCCAGGAGAAAGGCACTGAAAGAAAAGTGAGCACTCCTCCCACCAACAGTGTGTTTGTGTATGTTTTCCCTTTTTACATATTGAAGTCGGGTTTAGCTTTTCCTTTAAATAGGGTGTGGAGGCGGGAGCTGCAAAAATACCTCTCTTGGCTTAACGGTTCTTGGCATTCTTTCCCATTCCCCCCCTTTTAGTCTAAAATTAGTAACTGCTTTACCAAACAGCAAGGTGGCAGTCTGGGAATGTTTTGTCACTCTTCGAGAGCTTTATTTTCCTGGCAGGGAAGACGGCTGGAGGAACGCTGCCAGCTTGATGGATAACGGATTCTGGCTTGGATGTTTTCACTTGGGAAGGAGTATTTTGCCTGAAATGGAGGCAAAGGGATAGCTGAACCAAGATTTCCTAAATCTCCCTACAATGGTGTCCATGAATATCGAGTTTTGTTGGCTTTTATTGTGGGAAGATGGTAAAGACAAACTCCCAACCTGAACAAGCATGGTGGAAGGAGAGAAAAATCAGTGAGAAAGAGAGTAGAGTCAGGGAAAGAAGAATATGAGCAGAGGGATGGAATCATTGAATCACAGAATTGGAAGAGACTGTCAGGGCTAACTAGCCCAACCTGCTGCCATGTTAGAATGAAAGCATTCCCAAAAGATGGCCATCCAACCACTGTTTAAAAACCTCCAAAGAAGAAGACTCCACCACATTCTGCGGCAGCGTATTTGACTGTCGAACAGCTCTTACCTTAGGTTGTTCTTTCTGATTTTTAAGTATAATCCCTTTGCCTGTAGTTTGAATCCACTGCTCCATGTTCTAGTCTCAGAATACAAGCAGCTCCATCCTCAATATGGCATCCCTAAGAGCATTGATGTGGAGTGGAGACCAAGTGGTTTCTAAGCCATATGAAGCTGGTATTTCTGCTAGTTCTGCATGCAATAAGGAAGCAGTGTAGTGCATATTTTTCTCTCATTGTTAGCTAGTACACATTTGTTTTTATTTTTCACTTTTGTTGTAATAGCAAGATCTCGAGTTTAAAAAATATATTATTTAACAACCTTGAATAAGCATTTCAGATAGTCAGGAGGTTTTTACTCATAAACATCAAAACTTGGCTTTGAGGTGTATGCAAGAACCAGGAGCATCTTGTAACAAACAGGAAAAGTATGTTTCTTCACACTCTAAAACATGATTAAAGGAAATGGAGACCCGTGGGTATAACAAGGAAATCGAAGCTAAAAATATTCCACATGTATCCCCCTGAGTGAATTTTAGTTTATTTTTATTGCTCTGTCAGGAAGGTTATATGTTGCATAGCACAAGTCTGGGAAGATGTTGCAGGGTCAGAATAAATGCACTGATATAATTTTAGGTCAGTAGATGTATGTTAAAGAATGGCCACCATGTTCCATTACTTCTTGACAGCTGTCACTCTGACAGCATCTTGCCTCTTGATTGATCTGGAAAACTGAGCTTCATATCAATGCCCTGCCATGCTGCTTAGAACTGTATAAGCTATATTGTATGAAACCAATCCATAAATCAGCCCTTGAACAGAGCTGAATATGGCATTTTCCAAAGTCTATTTGAACTTCAGAATGCAAATTGGGGGCCTTCCTTAGAGGATATCAAAGCATCACTTATTTAAATCTGTTGATATAGCCGGCCATAAATACTGCGAAACTTAAGGGTCTCTTTCTTTTCTCTTTCTGTATCTCTTTTCCCCTCCACTTTCTCTTGAAGTTTAATTTCTCTCTCTTTCAATGTAAGTGGTTTGTGTCTCCATTTTTAGGTAGAGCATTTTACATTTTATTTCACCATTCAGTTCTTGATGGCATGTCAAGGTTTCCGTTTGCAAACTAGAAGGTCTAAACTATTGATCACAATTACCTACCAAGATTCTTACAAAACCACTAATATTTGTTTAGTGTCCCAATGAAGATATAACTGCTGGCAGCAAAAGCTGGTGACTTGTAGTAACCTTTTTATATAGTTGTGACCATTTCTCCTAATTTTTTACATAAAACACTTCTACCATGTTTGCAATCAGCATTATTAGCTCTACGCCTCCAAGTAAGAGGGGTATTCTGTATTGGTTTTTAGCTCTCCAATGCCATTTATACAACATTTCATAAGGATTTTCCATATTATTCATAGAGGATATAGCAGCAAAATTAGACTATTGCCCTCCATTAATTGTCATGATGGATGGCACCCAGTATCACCCATTTCTGTTTACACTGATTGCTCAACTTCTCCCAGGTGTCAGCAATATTGCCTACACTTTGAACCGAAGCTTTCAAGCATTTCCATGTTCCTTGAAAGAGAGTTTGAGACTGTTATTTACAGATGCTCCATGTGTATATGTTGTGTGTGTGTGTGTGTGTCACTTTGTGAACAGATTAACCACATCCTTATGTTTCCTATGGTCTAGAGATAGATGCATTTTATTGCTTTCACTGTGGGGCCCTTTGATCTGATGCGATTGTGTACATAGCTGTTGGGTACTTGAAGACATCCCTGTGTTAATTTGTTACCCCTCTGCTTTTTTCTTAGATTAACCGTGAAAGCTGGTGCCCTGCTGAATCTTCTTCAGATCCCTCACTTTTGGAGCCAAAGCACTCTTGTCATTCTTCAGGTAAGAAGATGTATCCTGAAATGAATCAGAAAAATGTGGGGTATTATGGGGTTTTATGGTCTGGGTGCAAGGCTATTCAGGTCTGTTGACTACTTCGGAGTTCTTTGCAAGGCTGGTTAGCTCCCAGATTGAGATTCCAGGCTCAATTTGATACCAGCTGTTGAAAGAGCAACTGTGAACAACTGTGCAATTTGTAGGTTTAACCAGCTCCTTCAGTTGCAGATTTTTCTGGATATGGATAGTCTGGATACAGTGATCTGTGCTCCGATAACCACCAGTTGGATTCCTAAAATGTTATACAAGGAGACTATCTTTGAAAATAGTTCAGGAGCTCTGTCCTGGGCATGGAAATGCTCTGTCCTGGACTTGTATTTGTTTATTATGGACAGGTTATAGTCTCGATGTTTGTACTGTGACCTGCCTTTTGGAGACCTTGTGAGGCTGAAAGGCTGTTCTGTATGTATGTGAGCCTTCAAGTTGCCTCTTGATTTATGTTGACCCCATGAATTTTATAGGGTTTTCTCTGGCAAGGAATACCCTGAGATGGTTTTGCCAGTTCCTTCCTCTGAAATGTAGCCTACAGTGTCTGGTATTTGTTGGCAGTCTCCCCTCCAAATACTAACTAGGGTTGACCCTGCTTAGCTTCCATGCCTTCCACTAAATTTCTCTAAGATGTGGTTTCCTTCTGGTTTGGAAATGTTAAATATTTGGACTATAGCTTCCAGAACCCCCACCCATGCTGGCTGGAGTATTTGAGGAGCTGTAGTCCAGGAAAGCAACATTTCCAAGCTAGGATTTTTTCTCTTTCTTGGATTTTCCCTGCCATTTCATTGAAGAAGTCTAAGTAGTTTGGATTTTTAGCCAAAGATCTTAAAACTACAGGACCTCTCATTCAGCAAGCTATTGGCCAATCCTTCAGAGGTGCACAGAATGTCACATATGACTCATTGAGACGTAAGTGTCATTCTTGGTGTGTCCATTCAAATCCTTTAGATGTAGGCTGCTGAGAAGGAACAACGCACCTTTGCGTGCTACTGCTTCACTTGGTTTGCAGTCTGAATGACACCCATTACATAATAACCCTGAACACTTTCAGATCCTAATACCTTTAAAAGTTAAAAGCCTTGGAGGGGTTGTGTGTGATGAAATCAACGGACTGGCTAACTTAAAAGGAAATGGACTGAAACTGCATAACAAAGTGCCCACAAAGATTTCAAGAACATCTCCTCTTTTCCCTTGAGGGGATGCAGCTGTATGTATATATAAAGCTTGGCCTTCTTCATTGGGGCCTTTAGAAACCCTTTTTCATTGCACTTCACACGTCTGTTTTGGATCAGCATTCCAGACAGACGGAGAGATAGAGAGACACATACAACACACTACACTTCCTTTCATGTCAAAAACTATTAGATCCATAATAACATTTTTTCTGGTACAGTGGTTCTCTACCTTATTGACATCTGGCCCTCTGGATGTTACACCTCCCTTCATTCTTAGTGATGAAGATTGATGGAAGGTGTAGCTCAGCAGCATTTGCAGGCTCAGATGTTATCTACACCTAAAAGGTGGGTTATTATGACTGTAGTTTAATATGTACAGGAGATGTATTCTATCACTCTGGCGTTTTTTCGCCTTAAATTTGTAGACTAAGGCCCCATACAGACTGCCAAAATAAAGCTGCTTCAGGTCACTTTGGAGGTATGCTGTTTAAATGATGCATGCATCCAAAGAGTCCAGAAGCTGCGCCAAAGCCATGATCCGGTCTTAAGGACTGGAGCGCAGTTTTGGTTCAGCTTCTGGACTCTTAGGATGCATGCATCATTTAAACAGCATATCTCCAAAGTGACCCAAAGCAGCTTTATTTTGGCCAGTCTGTAAGGGGCCTAAGAGGCCTCTACCAATCCCTGCCTCCTTCTGTGCATTCAGAAGCCGCATAGTATTTTTTGGCATGACATTTGAAAGAGACAGATGTGGAGAGTTCAAGCTGTAAATCACATGGCACATGTGTTGGGAACTTATCCTTCTTTCCAGCTTCATCGTGATGGCACTCCTGTGACTGGAAGCTGATCAGGCCATGATACAGATAGAAATGATCTTGCATTGGGCAATGCAATTGAAACAAAATAAATCAGAAGGATCGTTTTTCCTTTGCACTTCCAAAGAAACCTTTGGGTTGAGAAAGTTCTTAAAACTCAGACGATAAATACGTATGTAGGATCCTTCTCATTTGATGTTGTTGGGAGTTTTCCCCCTCCTCCCTTCCTGCCTCTTAACTCTCCTGTATATTTGGGTTCATAACTGACCCAAGTGGGAGGCAATCTCTCCCCTCCCTGGAATAAAACCCAAAAAGTGCTATAATGCACAGCATATATTCTGCCACTGCAGAGAGATGGATATGTTTGTGGTTTTCAGCCCACCCCACTTCCAAATGCGTCTGTGATTGAAGCTTTCACTCAAAATGCATTGTGGTTGGTTAACCCAAACCTCAAGTAAATGGGAAACTGGATATCCCAGATATTTGGTGTTTAAATGTTCCCAACATGATGAGAACCATCTTTCTATGTCAGGATAATTATATTATTTTAACTGTTTCTTCAACATGGGGACATTTCACAATTCATTTATTTTCTGGGTGGGCTTTTTAAAAAATGCATCTGTTAAAGGATACAAGTGTGAGTGAACTATTTGGAATCTTTATGGATCCAGGGGTCCACCTATACAGCAAACGGCCCCTGTTCCATAAACAGTTCTTAGGAAATTTCATATGTTGACTTTCATTTGGAGTTAGTAGTCTTCCCATTGGTGATAGGAAATCATAGTTTCATGCTACATGTAAAAAGATGCAGCATTCCTACTTCATGGACCAGTGATGGTCGCAGGAAGCTTTTAGTTCTCATTTGAAATGTGGTGCAGGAGAAGAGTTCTGCAGGTAATGAAGACTGCTGAAAAGACAAATAAATGGATCCTGGAGCAAATCAAGCACGAATTGTCCCTAGAAGCCAAGATGACTAAACTGAGACAGTCGTACTTTGGTTATATCATGAAAAGACAGGACTCGCTAGAAATGACAGTAATGCTTAGTAAGGGAGAAGGCAGCAGGAAGAGAGGAAGGCTGCATTCCAGATGGAGAGACTCAAATGAGAGAAGCCACAGCTATGAGTCTGTAAGAAGTGAGCAGGGCAGTTGAAGACAGGGTGACTTGGAGATCTTTCATTCATATGTTCACCATAAGATGAGATTAACTTGATGGCAGTTAACAACAATAGCATTTTGTTTTACTTTTTGATGGTTCAGTGTACACAAACTTTGTTTCATGCACAAAATTATTAAAAAGATAATCTATACAATTACCTTCAGGCTATGTTGATTAGTTGCATACGAAACATAAACAGATTTCATGTTTAGACTTGGGCCCCATTTCCAATGTATCTCATTCTGTTTCTGCAAATATCCCAGAATCAGAAAAAAATCCAATATCTAAAACAGTTCTGGTTATAAGTATTTCCTATAAGGGAAAGTCAAGCAGTGTATCTGATCCATGGCAATTGCAAATGCATCTCTGTGTATGTGTTGGTTTGTGTTTTAAATGACTAAACTGGAGTCTATGCTATGCCGCTATAAGATGATTAAACTGATTATTGCAAGCATTTAGGATTTATAGAAGAAACCTGCTTTTGGCATATCCTTCTCATGCCCTTTTGCCGACCTTGCTCTACCTTTCAGCACAAGTTGATTAACTTCTTTGGACAAGGTGTCTGCCCAGTGGCCAATCTGGAACTTCCTTTTCAATTTTCCACCCGAACAGTTTGCAGAGCTGGCTGCTTTTTCAGTCTGGAATGTGGTGGGATATGCTCTGTTAAGCTGCCAGCTGGATTCGTGGGAATGCTGCTGGCTTGCAGATTGTTAGGGCTTCGCTCCCCACCCACCCCTGACACTTCCCTCTTTTTCCTTTCCCACTTACGGAAAAGAAATTCAAACTTGCCAGGTTGGTTTGAAAGCAGAGAAGGTGCAGGGAACGGAACCACACCTGAGAAAACAAAGAGCTTTTTCCGATGTGGCGTGGCAGCTCCTCTCTGGGATGCCAGCATTCCCAGTCCCGACTTTCTTTTTTCTCAAGCAGAGTGCTGCTGATGCTTTGGCCTGTTGTAGTAGCAATGGTGGAATGGTTGCATCTTAGTAGTTAAGAGACTTTTCAGCTGGGAACGTGCTGGTTCAAGTCTCAAAGTTAGGATATTGCTGTGCAGCCCTCAGAATCACTGCGTTTTAGCCTCAGTTTCCCCATCTTCAACATGGGAACTATAAAAACTGGCTTGTTTTCATGGATATGAATATGCATATGCCACTAATCCATTAGACTGTAGAAAAAGTACAAAATGTTGCTCTTTGAGTATCTCAGCTGACCCTTCCTTCCTTCCTTCCTTCCTTCCTTCCTTCCTTCCTTTTGAACCAAGTTTCTAGTCTCTGTGCCTGTGACAATATGTAAGTAGAAGCTCAAAAGCCCAGCAAATGGATAGATGAGGCTGTTTTTGGTAGGGGGCTTCAGTGGTCTGCATTGCTCTTTGCCTTCCTTCTTGTGGAAGCCAAATAAATTACTTGTGGAAGCTGAGTAAATTATGCTATACATAAGGTAATATACTGAATGCTAGAAATTATGCATTCCCAGCCAACAGAGAAGGAGCCATCCAGGAAAGAGTTTTGTACAAAAATCGACCCACAATCACACCGTGAAGATGTTTATTTTAAAATGGAGGCTTGGGAGGATTGCCTGTGGCTTCAGAAGATGTGATAGAGGGATCCAAGGGCTGCTAAGAATGCAGCTGTAGCTGTCAAAAATGCGGTCATGTTAGTTTGATGAACAATCTTGAAACTAGATTTGATTTTTTTATTCCCCCCCCCCTCTTTCTTTTGCAGAAGGTTATAATTTTCTAGAAGACGGATTAGCTGGTGACAGCACCTCATTGCAAGGCATCCTTAAAACAGGGTCTGGGAGTGAGACTGATCTCTTTCCTCTGTCAGGAGAAGATGGGATGGATGAGGTGGACTTTGGGAAGGTAAGGCTGAATTTGGGTCATGCTGGATCAGTTCATACACTCTTCCTGGGTTCTTCTCCATCTCTCATTTCTCTCCGATCTTCCACTTACCATTAGAATGGTTGTTGCACACACACACACACACACACACACACACACACACACACACACACGATATCCTCCTCAAACTTTTCTCTCAGAGCTTTTTAGAGGAAAAAGGAACAGAGGATTGTGCACTGTGCAAGCTGTAGGGGGGTAAACTTTACATACTTATGTAACATGAACATGCATTGATCAATTCACAAATGTATACATATGTTCACTCCACCCAGGTGCAACTGTACACTTGGTCTACATTCTGGATTTAAAACAATTGTTGGTCTGTGCATGGAAAACGTATAGAAACCTGATTTGACTTTAAAAATAAATGTGTTTGTCATGTGTTTTGTTTAAAGGTCAAGACACAGCTTTTCTTTTACTGCTTTGTTTTAAAATCTGGCCATCCATAGTAGGTTCCTTCGGGGAGGGCACCCACCCGTAGAGATTTGCTATCCCTCATACATCACTATTTCATAACTTAGTAAAATGTTGCAAGTGGTTTGTATGTTCATCTCTTAATTAATTAAGAAGCAAATTCTTACTCCCATTAATAAAGATTCTTTGATGATGCTTGTTGACAACAGAGAAAGAGAAGCAGCATGTGTCTAATATATGTTTCTGTTTTAAATTAAGAGTCTTGTGAACAAAACATTATTTTGTTTTGTCTTGTTGGAGACTTCAATGGTAACATTTTTCTGGAGAGTATTGCTTTGACAGTTACTTTTAAAATCAAAAGTCAGGTACATAAAACCCATTTCCTTTTGCTGCACAGTCATTAATCCAGAACGGTCCTCTCCTTCCTAAGCTCTTGGTTCTTCTTTAATAACACGACTGAGATTTCTACTTTTACATATAAACACAGTGAAGTAGGAGACAGGAGTCTGTTACCCTGCTTCTCAAGTTAGCCAGATTTAGCAAATGAATAATTATGAGGAATGGTTAATCCATGCATACTGCTTTGGACTGTGTGCCTTCAGAAGGTTTGCCATTGTGTTACATGCAAGCAATGCTGACAGCTAAGTTTTGGGATGGGTTCCATTGTTTCTACCCATGTCCCTATTCTTCTTGCTTAAAAGGAACATTCAGCGCAGCAGGCAGACATTGGAGCATTCTCCGTCTGAGTGAATCAGGCTGTCTAATGTCATTTCCAGCAATCTTCTGAGTTTAAGATTCACACCCTCCTCGCTATTCCTGGCAGACCCACACACGCTGAGTGGCTGCAGTGTTTTAAGAGCTTGCATTTTAGAGTCCTTTTGCAAGTTATGAACTGTGTTCGTATAGATCCTTGCGAATTAGGGGCCATGCTTGGTGACATTTCAGAATCCTTACAGAGCCACAGGGCTTTCAGCCAAGATATAATAATTTCTCTGGACATGTGTCCAGGAAAAGTTTGCCAACTCTTTCAACCTTGTGCACAATCCAGGGAGTGGCGAAGGAAAGGGTGAGGCATAGAGATGAAAACTCATTTTCAGCTGCAAAATTCTCTTTTGGCTTCCTAAAAGAAAAACGCACTAAAATCCCAGCAACCCATAACACAGTTCCAGCTTGGAGTTTTGGTTTTTGTCACAAAAATTGCTCATATACTTTTGTAGTGACGAACATCCATTCTGTCTTTTTCTGAAAGAAAGGCATTTATTTATGTATGCGGAGTATACGAGTGACGAGTGTAGAGGAAAATTTTAAACACTGAATATTTAGAGGTTGGTATTGAACCAGGTGAGAGAGCTAACATGTTTGCACAGTGCTGTGGCCACATTCAAAGACATAGCTGTACTAGTCTGGAAAATCAGTACAGTGGGGGCCCTCCACATTCGCTGGGGTTAGGGGCACAGAACCCCCATGAATGTGGAAAAGCCACAAATAAAAAACCTACTATGTTTTTAAACCTGAGATAACACCTCTTTAGGAATCGCTAGGTCCTCTAGCACAACTTCTGGTGGACATCAACCATACAGTCACACTGGAGGACTTATAGATTCATAGAGGGAACATATTAATCAAATCCGTGAAGAACCAAACCCACAAAAGTCAAAGTCACAAATGTGGAGGGCCAACTTAGCACAAGCTTTGGTAGACTATAGGCCACTTCATCAAATTCATGAAGCATTATTCAGTACTATGGCGGGGTACATACCTCCGCTTTGCGGCGCTCTGCCGCCGCCGCCAGTAGGTCCGCGGGGGAGCCGGAGCCTTCACACGGCCCGACTCCCGCGCGGACCGAAAAAGAAGCTCCAAAATGGAACTTCTTTTTAAGTCACGTTTGCGACGTAGCGAGGCGCCAGGGGCGCACTCACTACGTCACAACGCCCGCGACGCGTACGGACGCTCAGCGTCCGATACGTAAAGATGGCGGCGCCCGTATGAACAGGGCGCCGCCATCTTGTACGTATTCAATACGTACTAGGGTTAGGGGGGTGCGGAAGCACCGCCCCTTCCTAACCCTAGTACGTATTGATGACGTACTATTTGGCGGTCTGTAAACCGCCTATATATGTATAGTACACAAATCTGAGGATGGGACAGTCAGATCAGAAGTAAATGAAATGTACAAATGCTGATGGTGACAATTACATGATTAATATCAACCATTTATCAGTGTTGCTCATAACACAAACATGCTTGCCCTAGATAAACTAATAGATGCATGTAGTATGATAAGAAGCCATTATCTTGATGGGACCTTCCTGCTATTGTATCGCTGAGCCTTGTCAGCAAAGGTAAGGAAAAAAATGCAAGCCAATATTAACTGGATGTTATCACAGTTTCGGGAGCCAGAATAATGTAGTGATTTGAGTATTGGACTAGGACACTGGGGCACCAGGGTTCAAATCCCTGCTTAGCTGTGGAAACATAGTGGGTGACCCTGAGTAAGTCACACTTTCTCAGTCTCAAAGGAGAGCAAAGGCAAACCATGTCTGAACAAATTTTGCCAAGAAAACCCTGTGATAGGTTAGCCTAAGGGTCATCATAAGTCAGAAATGTCTTAAAGGCACATACAGTCACAATTTCAGGGTGGATGACTGCCCATCTTGATAGATAAAAAGGTAGGGAGACCTCCATCAATTGAAGCATCAGCATCAAGAAGCTCCTGTCGTTTTCTGAACCAAACATAGAGTATTTGTGTAGGAGAGGAACTAGTGAAGATGCAATAATATTGAATACGGTTACCTTTCTTCAATGGAGATCAACGTGTACATGCTTCTCTCAATATTTATTTTTCCAACAACTATGTAAATAAATACACTTGAGAGAGAGTTTGTATGTGAAGGGATGAATGTATGCAGCGAAATTCATGGCTAAAAGAAGAACTGAACCTGTATCTCTTGTAGACTTAGTTCTCTCACCAATGCACAGGCGGTATGATGGATTAAGACAAATGGTTTCTGCTTGTGTTATAATGGAAAATTCCTAAATTCAGAAACATGCAGTAATACTAATGTAGTTCTTGTCACTCATCTTGCCATGAGGTTGCAGCCTTGTGTTGCATGTGATCAGCTTTTGCATAAAATATGCTTAAGGGGATTTCTGTCTCAGTAATATTTATGTGCAAAGTTAGATTTCTGGAAGGAGGATGTAGGGGTACTTCTTTATAGAATCCTGTAAATGATTGGCAATGATTTTGTAAATCCTTTCCAGGGTAGCTGACACTGCTGAGATCACTCTTCCTGATTTATTTAAACTTTGTTTATATTGCTTGCAAACTAGTTAATGTAAAAAAAAAATAGTCTCCAGATTGAGAATTAAAATCCTTCAAGACTGAAGCCTACTGAGAAGCCCCCCATTACCACATCTGATCTGGAAACGGGGTCCTTGGCCAAACGGATGCAGTTAGGCACCCCGTTTCCACACCAGACATGGGTGATGATGGCTTTTCAGTAGGCTTCGATCTTGAACTTTCAATTTGGAGATTCATTTGGCCCATGCAAACAGCCTCTTCGTCTGCATCTGAGGAAGTAGACCAAGTATGTGAACATTCATGCTACAACCTCTTACACACAGTTAGTCTCAAAGGTGTTACGAGATCTCTTTGACTGTTTAGAAATTGTATGCTGCTCTGAATGTTCGAAAAGCTGTTGGAATATATTTGAAATAAATATAATTTATGCTAGTTTGATTTCTCCACAGCAGCCTGAAGAGGAGCAGTCAACTGGAGACAGTACAAGTTCCGGTTCCTCAGCCGATGATACGATATCACTGGAAAGGAACTCATCACTTGGAAGTGACATCTCCCTCCCTCAGGCTTTCAGCCTCAGCAGACCCAAAGACAGGTACAGCCTGGATGGCACCTGCTTCAACAGAGCAGCAAGTACCGAAGAGCAAGACGGTGAGGCTACTATCTCCGGAGAACTGGAGGAGGAGCTGGATAGCATCACAGAAGTGCCTCCACCTCCTTCTTCCTTAAGGACCTCCATAAGGCCGTTGTCTCCTTTCCGGCGGCACAGCTGGGGCCCAGGAAAGAATACCAGCAGCGAGTCTGAGATCAACCACCGGAGGTGAGTAAGGGGGTCTGGGATGTATGTGACCAATAATGCACATCTATGCTAACTATACATTTTTGACACGTTAGCAAGAAATGTGCCGTAAAGTGAGGTTAAGTTGGACAGATGTACTTCTGCTTTTTATTGCATGAACTTTCCTGCAGAGGAAATACTATGTGGCAAGAAAACAATTTAATGCTAGGTTCTCAAAGTTCTTCTGCCTCATGTGAACCATTTGAAAATTGCCATAGCCAGGGAAGGCAGGGTCTTTACTGGACCACTGAATAAAATTCATTTTCTGCAAGTCAAAGCAGATCCACCAATCCTAAAAAACATGCAGTGTAAGAGAACATGGGTATTCTAAGTCTGGCTTGCTGTGGTACCTCCTCCAAATTGTACAGGCCCCCAACAAAAATACATGACTTAGACATCATGCTATGCCAGAGTTTGGAAATGTTGTTGGTTTTAGATTGCAGTTTCCAGAATCCCTAGGCCATGCTGTCTTTGAAATTCTGGGAGCTGTAGTCCAAAATGTATCTTTCTTAACCTTTGGAGATACTCTGAATGTGAAGGCCCTGTCACTTTCTAGGAAGTATAGATGACTTCTCCCCATTGCACTGACCCATGGAGAAGCTCAGAAAGAAGAGGCACATGGACATTATTGGTTATACATAATTTGTATGCCATTCATTTCCTAAAAACTCTCTCAGAACAGCTTCTAGGTCAAAACAGAACAGTCACTTTCCTTGTTTCAATAGGCTTATTGATCTATCAGCACCTTTGGGAGCTTTTCTTCAGATAAAGAGCTGTGTTAAAATATCATTTAAATGACTTAATTAACAGTAAACATGATAAAATATAGATATTTGCTTCCTTGCCATAGGAAACCACAACCTAGGTGTTACTTTATTTCGTACACATTAAAATGGAATGAAAATACACGTAAAAAATAACTGACGATTATTCATGATTCATTTTTCAGTTCAATGCGATTGCTGGGGGATGGTGTAAGGAAGCCTCCCACTCATAGAAGAAGGTATATCATATGTTAACTAACCATGTTGCATTTGAATGGCTACTAACTTCCTGCTTCAGTGTTAATCACAGTTTTAGTACCTGACCAACATCTCATTATTCCAACAAAAAATAGGCAGGTTGTTAGCTTTCCCCTTAACAGCTCAAGCTGGACATGGGATGTTCCTGGACCATTTTTCTGGGGCAATACCATTTCCTGTTTGAGTTGGCAAGTGTGAGGCAAGAAAGGTTTTGTAAATGAACTTTGTGTATCAATCAATCGATCGATCGATCTATTTGTCTGCATTCTTCATTAGAGGAATTCAGAGGGACAAGAATGACACTATGTCCCCTCTTCTTCCCAATATATTTGCAGTAATTTAGTTAAATCATAATTTGTTGTTGCAGATGAATAGTCAAACCATTGCTCAGATTTGCCTTTTAAACCACTTGTAAACCAACTTTACGCTGGTTTACCTGTTCAGTGGTTTGATTTTCCAACCCAGGAAGAAAGTACATTACTCTGATAATGTGAGAGGAGGGCGTAAGCACAAGATTTCTTCTAAAGCCATGGTTTGAAGGCTTGAAATCATCACATCTAAAGCAACTCTAGATGGTTAAGCCTACCATTTGACTCAAGTAGTGCACATGGTGGTGTACTAAAAATGAAAAGTTCCAATGAAACATTATTAAATGTTTCACAATATGCTCTGAGGTTTACAGCGTAGGCAGTTTTGAAGGAAACAAAATAGATTAGAAGAATACTCAGCACCCCTGATACAGTGGATTTCATTTCAGCACTGTATAATTTCCTTTTAAAAGAAAACAAAACAAACAGAACTTGTTCCCTTAAAAGCTGAGGAACAAATTATGTACTTGTTCTCATTTTCCCTCCTTTCTGTATCCTCTATCCTCTAATTTATATTTAAACATAAAAGCTTAAGGCATTTTTTTGTCTTTTTTTTACCAAAAACTTCACCATGGGTATTCTTGCCAGAATGAATAATGCATCACATGCTTGAATAATGATTTTTCAAAAACATGTTTGCACAGATAGAGCATTAGTTTGAGTGTTGGACTACAACTCTGGAGAGCGGGCTTCAAATCCCTACTTGACCACTGAAACCTACTGGTTGTCCTTGGGCAAGTCACATACTCTCAACCTCAAAGGATGGTAAAGACAAGCCCCTCCTGAACAAATCTTGCCAAGAAAACCCTGTGATTGGTTTACCTTAGGGTTGCCATAAATCAGAATTTGCTTGAAGGTACACAACAAGTAGGGCAGAAGTTGGCTTACATGATCTTATTTTTTACTTAAACAGAAGTTGAAGTAAAATATAAGATCATTTTTGGTTAGCTTCAGCTTATTAAGAAAGGGTAAACCATACAGAACTGCTATACCCTGGCCATAATTTAGATGCCAACTTAGGGAAGGCTAGTGTAGAAGTAATAAAGAAGTAAAAGACAAATTTCAGTATCAACACATTCATCCAGTCAACCTGTCGTGAAAGGTATACAGCCAAAATGTGACTACTACAGCACTGGACCTCCCTCTAAGGTTCTTTGACCCATAGTTCTGTTAGCCTTCAAAGACTCTCCACTTGCCATTTACTCCTTTGGTTACACTGTCCCCTTCTGTGAGACATTTCTTCTAACTTCTTTCTCGACCATAGTTTTTCCATTCATAAACTGCATACCTTCCTCGTCCCTCAGAACACTGACTCCCTAATCCTTTCCCAAGGTTTCATCTTTCTCAACTATTACAATCAGCCTTCCATAGCCACAGATTATTTTATCCACGGACTCAAGCTTCCACCGCTTGAAAATATTTTAAAAATATATAAACTCCAAAAAGCAAACCTTGATTTTGCCATTTTATATAAGGAACACTATTTTACTGTGCCATTGTATTTAATGGGACTTGAACATCCACAGATTTTGGTATCCACGAGGAGTTCTGGAACCAAACTCCAGCAGATACCAAGGGCCCACTGTACATCTCAACAACTACATCTACTCCCTGTCTGTTAAAGACCCATATATTCAGATTTAAAAGATTCCCTTTAGCTTTTGGAGCCCTCATTTACCTTACCGCACCTCTCCTATACTGACATCACATATATTGTTCCCAACGAAAGACACCTATTCCCAGTCTGCTGGGATATGTAAAGCTTCAGTTCCAAACTATTTCCTTCATGCAAGTGCTACTTGTAGTCCACATTGAACGGACTGAATCTTGCCTGAAATTTTGAATGTTCCTGGGCATTCATTAATATCAGAATTGCACAGCTAAAACGGTCCTCTTAGGCTAGCTTTTAAATCCTTACATAGTCATACTTTTCTATCGGCTGTTGTTGGTCAAGAGTGGGATTAAGGTGGACCCAAAAGATGTGTGCTGAGCTGCAGTATGAGCACAGTTTCTGTCATTCACAGGAGTGACACATGCAGAATTATATGTGAAATAAACGCTTGGTGATATCACATCTTTGGAAAGAGCCTGCCAGCTCTCTGATGACCCTTATTAACAAATGAGCATAACAAATTTTGTTCCTTGAAGAGCCATAGTCCTAAAAAAGTAGTAGAATTTATAAGCATCTAGCACTCTGACAACCCAGTATCAGCCTCCCTCTTTTTTACCTTTTGGTGTTCACAGTATGAGTTGGTGTCCCTTGGGGGTCCAATGCAGTGCTATGGGTTCCGACCTTAATGGTAGAAGGTAGAGTATACATATGTGTGCTATAGCACCCAAGGCAGCTTGCAAACCTAGTGCTGCTAGCTTTCTGTAATGTGTCTGTAGCATCCTTGTTTTAACTGTATCAGCTACGTTGGATATTGTGCAAATTTTGGTTCATTTTGCTTTGTTTCGTAGCTTTGATCACACAACCCACCAGGTTTGGCTGGCCAGAATGTGGTTCTCATGACTTGGAGAAGGTACAGGACAGGGGTTAGCAAGAGTGGAGGGGGAAAGGGCAATTGTTGCCCCTATGTCCTCCTGGCAAGCTGCACCAGCCTACCAAAGCCCCTTGACCCCATGCATTCAAAAAAACAAAAACAAAAACAAAACCCTTTAGTATGGGGCCTTTATCGAGAAGTAGCATTCACTTTTGTAATGCTTTATTAGATGATCAGAACTTTACAAAAAATGACAGTATACTATTACAGAAAAGGTATGGAATTGCCAACTCCTGATGACTAAATTCTTCACATTCTGAAGGGTACTCCTTATGTATAACAAGACCATCTTTCTCTGGGACAACTTGAAGTCTTCACCTGATCATGGTTTTGGGTCACTCTCAGCAAAATGCAGACTTTGTCCCCAAAAGCCTAACTGAAGTCTGTAAACACACCTCTCTTTAAATTACTTCCAGTACCCAAGATAGACTTGCACATGGATTGTGTCCACAACCATCACTGTCACTGCTGACTGCACTAATGCTAGATCCTTCAGCTAACAAAGGACATGTGGCTTATATGAGTGTGCTTATAGTCTAGTCATTTGAAATGTTTTAATTGAGCGTTTCCTCCCAAATATGCTTTAGGTGACATGTCTTTCAGTGCCAACCTATCCAGATCTGCAGAGACCTAATAGCTACTGTTTGTCTTCAGTTACAGTTTAGAAGGCCTGGCTGGAGAGGCCGACAGCATTAAGAAGCCATCCTCCAGTCTGGAGACAGCATCTCTGAACACCAAAGATTTGCATCAAAGTTCCCTAACAAATGATGATCGAGGCTCATTGGTCTCACTCACTGAAGAGGAGCTGGAATCAGAGCAAGTGGAAATGAGAGGCTTTGGCCGCCAGGTAAACATGGTCCTTCTATGCATTTCCATCATCTTGATAAGAGGTTTGAAGTTAAGTTATTCTCTCTGAATAATATGTCATCTTTGAGCTGTAGGCAGAAACAGTGTGGGACAGAGGTATTATGAGATATAGTGATGATGGAAGGAGCACCGATGCCTTTGGATAGCTATGTAGCAAGATGATGTTCTAAACAGGCTTTTGGGGATAAGGGATTATCCCATTGTCCCCAGGGATAAAGGATGAGTTGGGCAGTGGTGCTCTTGAATATGATGAGGCTTGTAATTTGTATCATATAACAAATGAGGTTCTGTTTCTGTTGTGAAGTGTTTCTTAGTGCTTCTTTGTAGATTTCAAGAGTTCACAGTGCAATTTTTAAAGGGTGGGGAGCATTGGTTCCACCCCCTGATTCTGTAGACCAGATCTTTTACTCCTTCCTCCCCACTTCGCTGGAACTATTAACACATCATACATCTCAGCTGCTTCCTCACCAGCATAAGCTCATTGGCAAATGGAAAGGGATCAGTTCAGGTGCATAAGGGGTAGGATCTCCGCTGATGGATCTGTTCCTCTTCATGCTGAGAGGACAAGGTTCAAGAACACTTTGCCCAAGTCTGCATTTGCACAGGTGAAAGTGACTAAAATGAACAAGGAGAGATGAGTGGAGAGGTTTTGGAAATCAGGTGGGAATCTCCTTAGGGCTGTAATGAACCCATTGGTCACCAGTTGTTTATTCTCCCTTCTGGATAACAAGCAGGTGTAACTCAATTGAATTGTCTTGTACTCCTAGATACACCAACGAACACAGCCGCGTGCCTTCAACTTTTCCACAACTGCGGTTGCACCTCCATTGACTAAATCTATGTCGCTTATGACCATCGCTCAAGCTGGACCAGAAAGTGAGTACACATAGTTCTTGCCTTTTGCATTGGATTCAGCTACTGAAGATGAATGCATCTTGAGTGTACTAACAGCACCTCCCTCTTTCTCACAACACTCTAGCTGCTATTTATATTTTGTTATAAATAACGTGGGGAGAGTAAGAAGCAATTAGTCCCAATCAGCCTTTCATCCCTGTTACCCAGAATATGGTCTTCTCCAGTACTGCTGCCCTTTTGACAGAGAACATCTAGGAGTGACTCAGAGCTATGGGCATCAGTTGAGTCTTCAGCCATAGACTTGACCCTTTCCCAACCTCTTTGTCTTTCCCCCTTCTGTTCATTTTGTCTTTTAAATAGGCTTACATCTGGTGTGTGTGTGAGTTGAGAGATATCTTTTGTAAACACACACAATTTTGTGTGCATTTCAGGTTGTACAAATAGCCTAGATTCATATCCCCACTGACATGTTTGTGCACAGCTGTGCACGGTTTTTCTGTGCATGCTTTTGCATGCGTGCTTTTTAAATGTGAACATTTTAGCATGTAATGTATGGGTTCTGCATTCATTCTGCTTTCAGCCAAAACCGGAGAAGGTCTACAGGAAAAAAAGGGTCTGTTGGAGTAGATTCCACTTGTTCATGTTCCAGTTGTCTTTCCCCTCATCCCACAGCTTCCATTGCCAACTGCCCTGAAGGAAAAGATCATTATAAAGTACTATGAAATTTGGTGTAGGGTTGACTCTGGAGACCAGGGTTTGATTCCCCAGTTGGCCATGGAAACCCACTGGATGACCATGAGCAAGTTATACACTCAGAGAAAACTGATTGCTTTGCCTTAATGTTACCATAAGTCAGAAATTACTCAAAGGCACTTAAGAATCACTAGTGCTCTCAAGGCAGCTTAACATGGCTCTCCTGTCTCCCTATCTTATTCTCACAACAACCTGGTCAGGCTGAAAGAGAGCGACTGATGTCTTTTTTCTCAGTGGGTTTAATAGCTTACTGACTTAGCCAGCATCCATTGATTCATTAAGTCCACTCTAGTTGGAATTAATAAATGAATTCAGGTTACTCTTTATAGGGTTTTTAATTAATGCATTTTTATCTTGCTTATAACCTGACTTGGAAATATTGTTTCCCAAGTGGTAGGATGTAAATTATTGCAATAAATCGTAAGAAAAATAAAATTGGGGGCTAGGGATTGTGGAGGGAAATGAACATGAGCTGCTGTGTTTCATACATGCACATTTATCAATTTGTGTGCTTTTTATTGTCATTAGCCCCAGCTGCTACCAAAGCAGTTCTTCAGCTGGCTGCTAAAACTTATCTTTTTAAGCCAAACCCCTCCATACGTCCCATCCATCTCATAACTTGTGTTCTTTACTTTGAGAACGTCTGTTTGATTATTGTAACATCCACCTGGAGTTTTGAGAGACACGAAGAACAAAGTAATCTGTACATCTGTGCTATTTTCCAGAAGAAATGTGATGAGGTGTGCTCTGTTGGATGACTGTGTGCCCCGAGGGTATTTTGTTGGTCCTGAAGTGATGTCAGTGTGTGCTTGTTTGCACAGGTCCATAGAGCATCTGGTGTGCTTTGACATTTGTGAGCACTGTATTGTTGCTCTTGTGCTTCGTACCCACCCTTGGTTCATCTGGACTGCCAAGAGGTGTGGGCATGAAGCTGGCACTATATAAATCAGTGGGACAGAATACAGTGGGCCCTCCACATCTGCTGTGGTTAGGGGCACAGGACCAGCATGAAAATGGAAAAACTGGAAATAAAAAACCACTTTTTCCCTTTTTACCTGAGAGAACACCTCTTTAGGAATCTCTAGGTCCTCCAACCGAACGTCTGTCAGAAGTTAATCGTAGAATCATGCTGGATTACCTACAAATGCCTAGAGAAGTGTTTTCTCTAGTAACCTTTAGGTCCTGCAGTGCAACTCTGTGGTCAAAGTCCTGCAAAATTGCGCTCAAGGACAGAGAGATTCCCGGAAAGAACATGATAATCAAATCTGTAAATAATCAAATCCTCCAAAGTCAAAATCACAAATGTAGCATTACTTAATTTTTATGTGTGATACTGGTATCTGAGTAGTCCTGTCCTTAATTCAACATTTAGAAATCTAGATTTCCAGAATAGTCCAGGAATACTGCACATGAGCCACAGCCTTAAAAGCAAAAGTATATAATTTTTGTTTAGTCCCCCCCCCCTTGTTTCACAATTGTAGTGATGTCTTTATTGAAATCATGAGGAAGATTGCAAGCGACTGCTCATAAGAGATCACCTGTTGGACAGAGACAAACACAGAAAGTAGGGCAGTGAGACTGTCCAGAGTAAAAACAGGTGGCAGAAATAGGGAGAAGGGAGAAAGAGAAGCCAGGGATCCCCACTCCAACAGATTACTCCTATAATGAAATATTGATGAAAGCCCCCTTTCCAGGCTAGATATACAAAAATCATGGGGTTCACTGAATGAACATGGGCAATTGCTTTCTCTGAATTTTACTTACCTGGAAGGAAACTTCTGATGCTGTCCAGACCTCCTGTAGAGGTAGAATTCAAAGATGTAGCCATGTTAGTCTGTAGAATCATTATGTAGAGATCTTGTTGCTCCTTTGAGACTAACTGAAAGAAAGAAGTTGGCAGCATGAACTTTCATAGAGTTAAGTCTCATTTCCTCAGATCTGAAGTAGTAGACTGAAGGCTACAAAAGCTCATGCTGCCAACTTCTTTCTTTCAGTTAGTCTCAAAGGTGCTACAAGATCTCTCTACATACAATAGTAAATATAATAAAAAATAAGAAAACATCAACCAGACAATGTGATTGACCCTTTATTTTTTAAACACAAATGCTGAATCCCACCAAATGGTGTCTTTTTTAAGCATAGCATCACTTCAGTGGGAAGTTCCGTTTTGGATCTTGCAGCTGTTTTCTGAGGGCGTTTCAAGGAAGAAGAGGTTTATGTGCCTTGATTGCTCAAGCTTTGTGACTAATACAAATGATGGAGTCTCCCTGTCCCTTAGCAACGGTAGCCAAAGCACCATCCTACCCGTCCATTAAAATAGCCACTGCCATCTTCTGGGCTGCGTTGCATCAATTTTGCTTCTTTTTCTGAAGCCCGTCATTTTATATTTTTTTTTCCAAAAAAATGAAACCGCAAATAAGGAATTGGCATTTCCCCCCTCCTCTTTGCTAACCAACCATTAAAGCTGGTGGGGGGTTCTCTTCCTATAAAACAACTTAGTCTGAAAAACTCATGATTTTCTTTCCGTGACAAGTAAAGGCATCTGCACCATAGAAATAATGCACCTTGGCGCCTCTTTAATTGACATGGCTCAGTGGTTTGGAATCGTGGAACTTGTCGTTTATTGCAGCTCCAACAGACAATGTTAAATATCTCACAAAACTACAGATCCCAGGGTTCCATAGCGTTTTTGCCAATCAGTTAAAGTACATTATGTCTGCAGTGCAGATGCAACCCTAGTCTGTTCTCTTCTCTTGCATCCAGTCCAAGGCAAACTGTATGGCATCTTATGACTTTTGTCTTCCTCTTTTAATAACCACCCTTTTCCAGTACCACCAAAACTTGCATTGGTGGGCAGGGAAATTATGGCCCCATACAGACAGGCCAAAATAAAGCTGCTTTGAGTCACTTTGGAGGTATGCTGTTTAAATGATGCATGCATACTAAGAGTTCAGAAGTTGCTCCAAAGCTGTGCTCTAGTCCTTAGGACTGGAGTGTGGCTTTAGCATGGCTTCCGGACTCTTAGTACACATGCATCATTTAAACAGCATACCCCAAAGTGACCCGAAGTAGCTTTATTTTGGCCTGTCTGTATGGGGCCTATGTTTATAAAAGCTGTGTGGGTCTATACTGCAGTTGGCAGCATGAGTTTTCTTAGGCTGGGATTGCGAGTTCCAGAGAACGCAAAACATTTGCTAAAAGTATGCAAAGGGATCTTGCAGCACCTTCGAGACTGACTGAAAGATAGAAGTGAGCAGCATTAGCTTTTCTAGATCTGAGCCTACTTCTCCAGATGCATCTGGATGTAGGTTCAAGTCCACTGCATTGATTATTGATTATGGTGGAAAAAATAAGTCCACATGTTTAAATCTCCCCAGCAGAATACCTTGGCGACTTAGTGGGCCTACTATACATGGGCTAGATTTTACCCATTATGCAGAAGACACTGAAATACATAAGTCCCTTGCAGTATCATTAGGTGTTGCAGAGCCAGCATTCCTTAAAGTCTTGTTTTCACAGTCTGACTTACTACCCTTATCTTTACCTTTATTGCTTTGTGGGGTAACGGGCAGGAGGAATCCAAAAGAATTACATGAATCTTGTAAAAAGATTTCTGCAAGGTAAGGTTGCGTCTGGCACCTGCTGCTATAGTGGAGAGCTTTTCTCTTAGGCAATATTTATGCTAGATTTGGTGGCTTCTCGTTGCTGCTTGTCAGGTTGTCTTGTACAGTGCCCTTAAATTTCTTTTCATTGTTAATTTGCTCAAAGCAATGAGCCTCAAACTGTGCGGAGAGGTACATTCATGAGCCATCAGAGAGAAGGAAAGACAGATCAACTTAGGATGTTGCATTATTAGGCTGTTTGTCCATCTCATCCATTATTTTCTAGACTCACCAGAGTCTTGAGCAATCATTTTCCTCATCATCTTCCACCAGATATTTTAAACTGAAGATGCCAAGGGTTGAACACTGTGTATTTTGCAAGCAGAATGGGCATTCTGAGTGTGAGCTGGAAACTGGGCAGCCCCTTTAGAATTGCAGGTGAAGGCTTCAGGGATTAAATACAGTTCCTTATAAAAACGTAGAGAGTCAGTGTGGTGTAGTGGTTTGAATGCTGGGTTAGGACACTGGGCATAAATCCCATGATAGGGTCGCCTTAATGACTTGAAGGCACACAACAATAACAGAATGAAAACACACATGGAACCAGTTCTCTCTTGATCCATTTAAGAATGTGAGGAAGTAAAGCATGTGTTATGTCACTGCTGTGGTTTTTCTTCTTGAAAAACACAAATTAAAAAACAGCCTGTGAACCCAGGAGGTTGCCTAGCATGTCTTTTCTGGCTTTATTGCTCTGGACTGGCCTCCTTCCAGTAAAGTGGACATTGATAATTCTGACCCATATCTCTGCATTAGATATTTTGAATCATCGTCTTCCATTTTAATTCAGATCAACAGTCTGCCTGAAGTATTTAGATATTTGGATATACTGATTTTGGTTGTACAGATGTTTGGATACACTGATATTTTCTGTATCATGGTTGTGATAGAGAAAATACTTTGTAAACTCTGTAGCTTGTGAACATTGCATTGCTTTTATACTTGAGGGTCAGTTTGGTTTCCCCTTCAGTATCCCACTCCTGAACAAATCTTGCCAAGAAAACTCACATGGTAGGTTTGCCTTAGGGTCACCATAAGTTGGAAAGAACTTGAAAGCGCTATCACCAACAAATTCCACCTCCACCTTCTTTGTTTTTCAGGAAGTAGAAATGTAGTAGAAATGTAGTAGAAAAGCTGTTGGCTTCAACCATAAGCTGTTAGACTTATTCATAGTTAAGAGTGACTCTCAGCAATTCCCTCTTTTGCTGTCTACTCTATCCATAACAAAAGGGCACCCTCTTCATTTACCATTTGCATGTCATGCAATAGTTAGAGCATTGGGCTTTACTGTGTGAAACAACTAGGTCCTGAACAAATTTCCATCCTGAACTAAAGGGCTATGAAGTTGTGAAATTAAAATGCCCCTCTGACCTCTGTGATGGAAGGCCAGAATACAGCATCGATGTTTTCACTATGCAAAAGGCATGGCCCTTGCCCATGTGAAGGCAAGCAAAGAAATAAAATCCACTTTCTTGGTCATAGATCCATGTGATTTTTGTCATCTTTGGCTCAGATCACATGTGTGAGTAGCAGTGATATGGCCACTTGTAGCACCAAGGTTAATGGGAAATGGATCTCCAAACACATGGATGAATTGGCTTTTCATTGTTTCAGTACAAAAGAGCAAGGGCTATGTCATTAAAGCAAAATATTGATCAATATATGGTGGGAGCTATTTCATTAAAAAATATATGAAGCTGTCGCCAGGCAGCTGAATTTCCAAGTGGCTGGTGCAGTATTTTTTCATACATGAAATTGGAAGTATCCCTGGCCAAAAAAGAGAAAGCCTGACCGTTCATTGCTAGAGTAAATGGCAGCTGATAGTGAGTTTTCTTTAAGTTATGGATGCTTCCTCCTCTCCTCTTTCCTGCTGCAATGACAATTCTTTTTTGCATTTTATCAGTGGAATAATACCTGATCTATCTCAATTTTCTATTTTTTTAAAAAAGCATTTTTTGTGCTATTTTGGCTTCCTGCAATTGTTTCTGAATTCCACTGTTTTGCAGATACTCATTTTGCTTCTCTCTTGGCTTGCTCTTGACTACTCCTATTGCCACTTCCCCTTTCTTTCTTTCAACTAGTATTTGTTGTTCTAGTTGTTTTTGAAATGCATGTTCTAATGTCTGCTGTTAACCTACTTCTTAGCCCCGGGACGAACTCGGCCATCCAGACGAATTTCCTTCTCCTTCAGCATCTCTCCACTCATTCCTAAGTCTAAAACTGTCTTTTCTATTGGCTCTTCTTCCAGTGATGAGGAGGAGGAGTTGGATAGTAAGTAACTCTCTTTGCGAAGAATGACACTGGCGTTGGGCAATGCCAGACAGGAAGGCTTGGTCTCTTGCTTGGCTTTCTTTCTTAACGCAAGTGGTAGCAGCCAAAGATTCAGTTGCATGCCTTGCTCCTTTCTGTTTGCTTCTGAGCTTCATGTGCCATACACTAACACAGTGTCACTCGCATATTGTGTACCATTGCTGCTTACAAACATTGCTGCTCATAAGGATGCATTTTATCCACATTTTCTATGGTGATCGTACTTGTCTTACATTAGTTGCAGTTTCTAGGCTGACAAAGTAGGTTTGTATGCTTCCAAACTGCACAGCACTAAATGCCACCATTTAATTTTTTGCCACGTCTCATTTTTGCAAGTAGGAATCTGCACAGTAAGATTCACGGATGTGCATATTTTAATCATGCCCTCTTGGGTTGGATATGTCTTGTGTATTGAAGAATAATGTGGTCTTTGAAAGGGTTTTTTGCGCTGTCATGTGGACATGCTCACTTGAAGCTTTTAACCTTACAATGGCTATGGGGGGAGGATTTGTTTTTTTTTTTGGAAATACAATGTTTGTTTTAGCAGAAGAACCAAAGTAGTTTATCAGATGCTGAGATAGTTGGATCCGGACATAATGACACTTCACCGGTCAATTTTGAGAAGTTGAAACATTACTTTCTGCAGTACAGCAGGTGCCTTCAAAATGATATCCAATACTATAAATGCCTGGCTTTTCCTATAGATGCCCCTCTTAATACTGAGGCCAAACAGTCATGGCAAACAGTAGTCATGCCTATTCAGTGTTGTTTTCATTAACAAACCTTCAGTGTGCAGTTGAGGAACCAGTGACCTTCCAAATGGTGGACCGCAGCTCTTATCATCCTTGATCATTGATCAGGTTGTCTGGGGCTGAGAGGATTCCAGAGGGTTGGGCATCTGGAGTGTTTTACATTTCCTTTCCCTGTCTTGGGGAGCATACTTGATGTATGGACTACTTTAAATGTTATGCATTGTAATATGTCCCCCTTGTCTTTTCCCAGGTAACCGATCTTTCAGCAGCACAGGCAGTTCATTGACTCAGAGGTGAGCAATTTAGGATTCACTTACACAAAATCTCCCAAACACAGCTGTTTCTTGTTCTTTTTGTACATTCTTGAGTTCATCAAGAAATGATGGGTCTTTAAGTAAAGCTATGACTTTTTGTTGATGAACTGATTCGGTTTTTTAAAAAGCAACATCCTAGAAGCTTTTAACAGGTTGGGTGTTTGATCTTATTGTTGCTGTGTGTGTGTGCGTGTGTGTGTATATATATATATTCAATGTTTTGTACTTTTATTCATCTTAGCATGTAATTGTTTTATTTACTTTTTTTGTAAGTTGCCTAGAGTCCCATTCTTAGGAGAAATGCTAAGCTATAAACTGAATCAAAGAAGAAAATCGGCACATGAGTAAAGAATCTTATGGAATCCTGGAATTTGTAGTTTTTAAGGTCTTTAGCCTTTTCTGCCAAAGAGTGCAGGTGCCTCACAAAACTATAAATTTCATGATTCTATACGATGGTCCCATGGCAGTTAAAGTGGTGTCAAACTGCATTATTTATACAGTATAGATGCACCCTCAGTTGATTAGCTTCTTTTTAGCCAATTAATAACTATACCTAAAACCTATAAGACTAGTAAATGTGTTTTCTTCAATTAATAGGGTCCATCCAGGAAAGAACTAAGGCCCCATACAGACTGCCAAAATAAAGCTGCTTTGGGACACTTTGGAGGTATGCTGTTTAAATGTTGCATGCGTCCTAAGAACCCAGAAGCCACACCAAAGCCACGATCTAGTCCTAAGGACTGGAGCGTGGCTTTGGCGCAGCTTCCAGACTCTTAGGACGCATACAACATTTAAATAGCATACTTCCAAATTGTCCCAAAGCAGCTTTATTTTGGCAGTCTGTATGGGGCCTAAATCTTCTCTGTCTTTTCTTGCTCATCTTCCAGGGAACTGTAAGCTGTAGTTTGGCACAGCAGAGGGCAGTATAACTTCATGTTATTTTTGTGTGCTTTCAAGTTGACCGTGACTTATGTCTACCCTATGGTAGGATGTATTGGCTAAATGTATTCAAGGAAGGTTTGCTATTGCCTTTCTTTTAGGCTGAGAAAAAAAAAAGAGCGACGTGTCCAAGGTAACCCAGTGGGAAGTCAAAGGCATCATGGCCGGCATCCATAGATGCCAGCAACAGATGCCGGCGAAACGTCAGGAATAAAGTCTTCTAGAACATGGCCACATAGCACGGAAAAAAACACAAAAACTAAGTAACCCAGTGGGTTTCCATGACTGAGAGGAATTTGAAGTGTGATCTCTCAGAGTCCATGTCCAAGACTCAAACCACTATACTGCCTCTCTGTTGTGGCTATTAGGCATTTGTATGCAGTTCAGTAGTCCTTGCCATTAGGAGGACAGCTGCCTTTTTGGCACAAATTCTTCATCTCACAGCAGATGCATGATAGAAAGAATAATAATCAGGAAAGTTCTTCCGGCATGGATACACAAAGCTCAAAATGTCACCTGTTTAATTTTCCAGTTGTCTGTTGCTGAACACACAGCAGCCATTGCTGGGGAAAAGGCACTGATAGCCATATTTGTGGGAGCCAGTTTGGTATAGTGGTTTAAGCATGGACAACAGCTCTGGAGACCAGGGTTTGAATCCTCGCTCGGCCATGGAAACCCACTGGATGATCTTGGGCAGGTCACAGTCTCTCAGCCTCAGAAGCAAAGGGAAAGGCAGCCTCCCTCTGAACAAATATTGCCAAGAAAATGGTTATGATATGTTTGTCTTAGGGTAACCATAAGTCAGAAATGACTTGAAGGCACACAACAACAACAACAAAAAGATATATGTGTAGTATAAAAGCCAGCTAGCATTAGAGTTGCCAGCCTATCATTTAAAATCCTTCATCAAGCCTTGGAGCACTAGGAGAAAAAGTTTCACCTGCTTGATTTCTGTCATCCAGATTTCTGTTGACAAGAGCGTTGTTAACTACTGTATATCCTCGACTATAAGTCAATCTGAGGTATAGGTAGAGGGCAGGTTTTAGGGCCAAAATTATGGATTTGGATATGACCCATGGATAAGTCGAGGTAATATTTAGGGGCATGTAACAAAGGATCTAAAGGATGAAGCAAAGGAAAACAGTGCCAAAGAACTTAGAAAATTCCAGCAGACACAATTGTTCATGTTTATACTAAAATAAGAATTAAGGTACAGCACTTATATTGACCCCTGGATAAATCGACTCTGTTTTTTGGGGTCAATTTTTAGACTGAGATTTCTGGACTTATACATGAGTATATACAGTAGAGCTGGATTTTTAATAAAGGCAAGCGAGCTAAATGCCCACGAGGGCTAGAATCTTATTAATGTAGAGAATATGAGAATGAAATAATCAGGGCCTACTGTTGAGAGGGCAAGAGAAAGAGGTCCTGTGTGCTTTCTGAAATGTGTCTCTTGGCTTCCAGCATCTCCGAGGAGAGTGGCAATTTCCTGCCTCCCAGCCCCTCCAGAAAAGACTTGGAAGGCAAAAGTGGAACAAAAGTCAGCCGCACGTTCAGCTACCTCAAGAATAAAATGTCTAGCAGCAAGAAGAGCAAAGTAAGTAGCTCCAGATGTTGGTGGCTCACTTGTACTTGGAGTGCAGGGCTTTTGGCGTGGGGAATGATGGGGAAAGTTGATCCCTTGTAAAAGCTGTGCTTCTCGATGAGGAGCTCCTCACTCTTTGGAGACAAGGTTACAAGACACCCAAATAGAGCCTTAGGTTCCAGGTACAGAGAAGATTCAGCAGTCAGAGACATTTCCCCACCAAACTGCTGCCCTGTTCGTTATTTTTAATCAGTTCAAGATAAATAAAATAATGTATGATTTATTTGTGACATTTATTTTTAACCTGCATTTCCTCCAAAGAGTCCTAGTAAAGCGCTTAAACCATTACACAACGCTGGCTCTCTCAAGACACATACCAGATTGAAAAGTTCTTCCTGGAATGTAACTCTTTGAACAGAGATAGTGTTGTTTCACTCTCAATACATCCATTAGAACAAAGAGTTAGATGCCCAAACTAGGAAACCAAATGGAAACCACTTTGGAAATGCTGTCCCATGTTCTTACCTTCCTACTTCTTCAGAAACTGCATATTTCTCCTATTCATGGTCTGAGAATCAATTGAGATCAGCCAGCAGCAAACTCCTTGCACATTTGAGAGGGGCTAGTGGAAAATATGTTTGGTAAGAACATGTCAGAAGTTAAGAAAACTGAACTCTGTTTTTTCCATGCAGTACTTCTCTTTTGACAAGGCTACAAGACAGAATTAGCAACTAGTCGACAGACAGAACTGCGGCGGTTGTTGTTGGATTGCACATTAAAGAGGCAGGGTTTTTTCCTTTTTCTAGACGGCTGATGCAATTTGAAGCTGAAAGTCTCTAAAAAAGAGAGAAATAGTTCATTTAAAAAAATATCAAACCTTTTTCACTTTTCATTCACTATTAAGTCTTAGCTATGACATGTCAACTATTACATTTATCAGTCTTAAATTGTGCAAATTAACCAAAAATCTTTTGGGATAAATTGCATTTAATATCTACCATCCATCTATAATGCAAAGGGGTTTAGCGTTCTATACCTTACTGTATAGTCTCTTGCTTCC
>NC_056527.1:164343172-164380237 GCF_019175285.1 Sceloporus undulatus | reverse complement strand
TATTATTATTATTATTATTATTATTATTATTATTATTATTATTATTATTATTTAAAATACCATTCAGCAGTTGGTGGTGGTCTATCGTGTTTCTGATTTTTAAGACCAAACAGCAGGCTTTCTTTCTACAGTAGGACCAGAATTTAATATAAAATGATCTAGACATAGCTGTGGATTAGCAGCATTTTTAGTTTTAATTATTTTCATTGAAGAGTTCTGCTTCTGTGGGCTGAGGCTAGTTTTTCTAAAGATTACAACACCTCTAGACAGTTGTGCAAGGAAAGTTTGCTTCCACTTGTGGGTAAGTGTTCTCTGTGTGCACAGATTCTGTGAGAGTTCAGAAATTCCTCCATTTATAGACAGTATGATCATTCAAAAAACAAAAGGAAAGCACCTCTCTCCATTACAAAACATGTGTTAGTTAATTGACCTGGAGGCCTCCATTCCCCTTGCTTTGTGTAGGTTTTTTTTTAAATGCAGCTCAATGTACAATGTGCGGCAATACCCAAAACATATGAAATGAGAGTTCGGCTATCTCATAAGGTTCCAGCTGTTAGTGGGTGACAGCGAACATTTCTACACTCCTTGCTTACTGGATAACAAACCACACTGACAGCTAAGACTATATTATTATGAGAATGACACTTTGACTTAAAATGAAATGTCATTTTGTTGTGCTCTGAAGATTACTTCTCTCTCTCTCTCTCTCTCTCTCTCTCTCTCTCTCTCTCTCTCTCGGAAAGGCTTGTACCAGAAATTATGAGGTTTACAGGATGTTTATGTAGAGGTTTCATTTATGAGAGCAGTTTTGAGCTCCTTGTTGCACTGAGTCCTCTGTTCTTAATGTTTAGAGCTCAGTTTTGAATTTAACAAATGTATACAGGGGACTTTTTTTAACTTGCATGGTTGCAAATAGTGTTTTCTTGAGTTTTAAATGTGTGCTTTTATTTTTCTTGAAGAGGGGTGAAAGAGAACTTAAAAGAGGAAGTCAAACAGGACACTACTTTTCACTTGCCTTCTTTTAAATACTGCTATAAGTTATACCATCCTAGAGAAACAACTGTTTCTCTCTTCAAAATGTATACAGCAGGTCCTTGTTATCTACTGGGTTTTGGTTCCAGGACCAAAATCTGTGGACGCTCAAGTCCCATTAAATACAATGGCATTGTAAAATTGTGTCCTTTTTATAAAATTGCAAAATCAAGGTTTTCTATTTGGAACTTACACTTTTGGGGGGAATATTTGCAAGCCATGGATATGGCGGGCCAACTGTATTTAGAAACTGCAGGGATAAGTCATAGTGACCAATGTAAGTTGATCCAGTCTCTGCTGGTTTAAGATTAGTAATCAGAACTTATCATTCACAAGGATATGAGATAAAAGTTTTGCTGTTGGTTTATGTGTCACCTCTGCAGCATGCATTCCACACACAAACATAGTAGCTTTCTTTAAAATCCCAGAGAGGATCAGCCATGACAACTCCAGTGCCAGAAGGGTTAAAATGCTCTTCAAGGAAGCTCTCAAGAAGCAGCCCTTCCTCCCCTCTGTCTTTCTCTTGCTCAACTTGTTTCTGACTTCCTTTCCACCAAACACCCATTTATGACAGCAGCCCCAGCCAGCCACAAGATAAGGCTTTCCTCCTGTACTCCTGATAGTATGGATGGATAGGTATTTGATACTCGTATCTTCCCTCCTTGAATCTGGGAAGTATGTCCCTAAAATGGAATCGGTTTTCTGACGTACCCCAGATAACCGTGAGGCTGATCGGACGGTTCCACACGGAGGTAAGAGTCCGTCTCGCTCTGCTCGGATCATAGCGCGATCGAGGGAGAAAGATGGTGGGTCGGGGAAAGTATTCTGGGTTGCTCTTTGGCGTGTTGTTGGGACTTGGCTGTGTTGACTTTAAGACTATGCTTGACCACATAGTCAAGCCTGTCCTTGAGCTGCGTCTGCCATGGACTACCCTTGAGCCACATCTTTATTTCTGGAGCAACATGGACTACCCTATCATCCCTTCCAGGACTTGAAAGAAGGTTTCGTTTATCTCTCGCTTGGATGGCAAGTGGTGGTTTTTAGAAAAGCAACGTAATTCGTGAGCCTATTTCTTTGTTGTGGCTTTTTCCACTTGCAGAGACAGTTCAAACACCATTTCCTGTTTTCTAACACAAGTTGCTGGTGCCTTCTTGCGCTCTACTCATCACAGCTAGATTGTTTTTAAAAGAAATTATATCTAAAACAAACTTTAAAGAAGTTTGTTTGTTTAGAAATTAAAATCTCAATAGTCAGCCCTGGCCCTAGGGACCAATAAACAAGGAACTAGTGAAACAGGCTAGATTGACGGGACAGATGGATGTTTAAAGTGCTGTGAGGAAGATGGTTTGTTGAGTCATCCTGCTAAAGTCTCCTTAAGGCATAGTTAAGGATAAAATTAAGCTGCCATGTGTTGTGGAGGCATCTGTTACCATCTTCAGGTTGAATGCAATGCTCAAACCCCACTACACCATGCTGTCCAACGCTCAAACCACTACTCTTACTAAAGCTCAGTATTGTATATTAGGAGCTCTCATTTCATTCCTGGGATTTCAAGTGCTTCATCAAAAAAAGAAAGATCCTGGTTCTCCAATTTGCAAAGCTTTCTGAATAGCTGAAGGCAGAAATGCCCATTGCAGCCATTTGTGTTCTGCCTACAATCAGTTTATCTGTGTGGTTTTCTAGAGGGAGGCATTTCTCTTTCGGGTAGGACTCTCTACCACATTAAACTCCTTCCTTTGCACCACTGAACGGACTGTTTGCTTTAGTGGCTTCAGCTAAGATCAGGCCTCAAATGGAGACCTGTTCCACTAAGAAGCACATTCTCAGCAGCCATGGGCAAGGATTAAAGTCACAGAGCATCCTTGCTTTTCTAAATTAATTGCTTTTTGTGGGGCGGTGGGGGGGGATCAGGGTAGCAAACTTTCACAGCTCAGAAAAATAATGTAGAACTCATGGATGAGTGAGCAGTCCAGCAGCCTGGTCTCCTCCGTGTTTAATTGCATGCAAGCTCAATGGAGTTCCAGCCTCACGTAGATGTGCTGGGAAACACTGCTGCTTTAGAAAAGTCTGGTTGAAACAGTTTTGTTGCTTGCTCTTTATAAGGCTGGAATGTCCTTTTTGGAATGTCGTGCCAGAAAAGCGGCTGATAAGACAGCCCTGAGGGGTTACGATCAGAATTGTAGGTATGTGCTGTGCTTCTGGAGACACTTGGGGCACAGCAGAGAGAGAGAAAGGGAGAGATAGAGAAGAGGGATGAAGCTTTGCATCTCATGTTACCACGATTTGCATGTGTCATCCAAGGGTCTCGGAGCATTTCCTCATCATGATTGCAGAAACTGCCTTGGTTTGTCTGCCTTTATCTTCCCTCCCACTCCTCCTGCCTCCAGAGTTAACTGTGTCACTGCTGCTCTTGCTCATCCGTAGAATTAATAACATACACAGGGTTGCAGCATCTCCAGCTCCACAAAGCTTCTCTATGGAAAGGAAAATCAGAAATATCAAGGAGAAGTTACCAGTTATCAGCAAAGCATGCGTCATAAATATCCAGTAAGACCCACTGTAGCAAGGTCTCCCTTTACCAGAGGAAGTAGACTCGAGTTTACAAAAGTTCACGCTACCAGCATCTTTCTTTCCTTTAGTCTCAAAAGTGTTACAAGATCCTTTTGCGTACTCCCTTTACTAGAGGTAGTGTCAACACAAGTGAAGAGAAAGCTGTTTCCTTGTCACAGACCCATTCCAGACCTCAGTTCCAAATGATATCAAATTCCCCCCCCCCCTGAAATTAAAAATGAAGAATAGGAACAAAGGGAAGATGGATAATTACTTTAAGAAAATAAACATTAAAAGGTCGGCTGACCTGCTTTCCAAATCTTGGAAGAATCCTCATACATACATATGTGGGTTGTTTGTTGTTGTTAACTAACTTCGAGTCATGGCGATGAGACATGTCCAAGACACCTTGTCCTCCACTGCTATGCTTAGGTCCTATCTATCCATCTAGCCTCTGGTTTTCCTTTCTTTCTGCTTCTCTCCACCTTTCCTTTCTTTGCATTATTGTCTTTTTAAATGAGTCACGCCTTCTCATGATATGGCCACTAAGTATGATAACCTCAATTTGATCATCTTGGCTTCCAGGAAGAATTCAATATTGACCTGTTCTAGGACCCATTTGTTTGTCTTTTTTGCATGACCATGGTATCAGCATTCTTCTCCAGCACCATATCTTGAATGAACTGATTTTCTTCTTCTGCACTTTTTTCACTGTTCTTCCATGGTCATTCTTTTTGTTTGTTTCTTGTTCAGCATTAAGCCTCCTTTTCACTTTCTTCTTTAGCTTTCCTTAATAATTGTTCCAAGTATGTGATGTTTCTGCTAGAACAACCCACCCGCCTCAACCGTGACCTTGCTAGTGCCTTGTTGGGACTATTGGTGGTGTGTGCACATGGCTATGTGCATTTGCACCACCATTACAAACCTTGAAGTTCTGCAGTTTTGGGGATCATGGGGGGAGGAGGTCCGGAACAGAACCCCTCACAGATACTAAGGACTGCTATCTTCTGCATATCTTAGATAGATGATATTCCTTCCTCCTATATTTACTTCTCCTTTTTTCGAGTCTAAGCCTTGTATTCAAGTAGATTTCAGCATAATCCTCAGTGGATAGGGGAATGAAACAAAGAATTGGGGGGGGGGGCTTGGGTGGCCAGGCATCATATCAGTCAGCTGGATGGGCTGGGAAATGTATGGCCCTCCAGATACCATTCCACTGTAGCTTCAGGTATCCCTTACTGTCTGGCTAGGGTTGATGAAATGGACCAAATGTTCCCCATCCCTGAGCTAGATGACGAGCTGGTTAGGAGATGGCTTTGTTCTCTAGTGGTATGCTTCTCAATTTGAAAGGAGTTGTGTATTTGAAAGTGCTGTAATCTCTGTCTAGGTATGCTGAGGATACTGTAGGCTTTAAAGGGCACATAGACCAGTATGACAGGTTTTTGCCACATGTTTTCTCAAGTTGATAGGAGTACTTACTTGGCAGGGGAGATATCATGCTCACAAAGGTGGTTTTCCGAGAGTGAGGCTCATCCATTGCACTCCGGGTGTGCTGATACCCGTAATTTTTCAAAATGTGGGAAATTCAACTATATAATTTGTGGTCCAGCCATATCATCTTGCTCAAGGATGGAGAACATCACATTGGGAAAGGCTGCTATAAAGGTTGATTAAAAATGGTGGAATTGAACCATTTCTTTTACACAATTCATAGTACTGTATTGCTGAATTAAATGGTAAATACTGATGGACTTGGTCAGGGAGGTTGATTCAGACATGGATGTACATCAGTCAGTGTCAGGGGTCAGTGACTCACACTTAAACTTGTGCCCTCGGTGTCGGAGGGCACAGGAGGTGAGATGACAGAGTTGGTGTTACACACTGGTTGTTTTGCATATGCAGCTTGTCTCTAGGTGTTGCCGTCACTGAGTAAACTCTTTCCCTGGGAAAGATATGTCTTCCACAATGGAAGGTGAAATACTGTTCTTCTTTTGGGTCCTCAATTGCCTCGCTGCTCTGTTGCAGGAAAAGGAGAAAGACAAGGAGAAAATGAAAGAGAAGGACAAAGACGCCAAAGAAAAGGACAAGGACAAGAAGACAATAAATGGACACCTCTTTACTGCAACCCCAATGGTGGGGCCTGTCAGTTGCTATCATTGTATGAAGCCTTTTAACAAGGATGCTTTTGCCTGTTCAGGTGAGTGACTTCTTTCTGTCCTGTGATCTGATATTAACCTCTGTGCCAAACATTACTTTTTCCCCCTATTGATGATGAATATGGTTATAAAATTAACCAACCATTTTGGTTTATGGGAGAGATTTATTAGGATCAAAAAAGAATTTTAAAAAATGCATATACTTGAACTGAAAACACCATAGCATAGGTGCCAGGTGGGCCTCTCTGGAGAGGGCATTTATCAGATGGATGCCTCTATTGCAAGAGATCCTCTTTGAACTTTTTGATTCAAAGTACTGTACTACAGTGGGACCTTTGCATTCATTTAGGGGCACAGGACCCCAGTGTAAGCGAGAAAACTGCAAATTAAGAAACACTGTTTTTCTTACCAAAGAGAACACCTCTCTGATCATCTCTAGGCCCTCCAGTGCAATGCTATGCTGACAATAGAATCACACTGGATGACATATAGTTATCTAGAGACATGCCTTCTCTTGGAATCTCTAGGTCTTCTGTCAAAGCCCCAAATGGGGAGAACTGGCTGTAGTACAGCTTTTTAGTAAAATAACATTGCATCTGGATGATAGATTTCAGGGACCACCAATGGGGAGGATGCAACAGGTAATTCCTTGTAAAATCCCCCTTAAAATAAGCAACTTCTGACCTGTGATATGGGCGTTAAAGTCAGCATGCTGAATAAATTTGAGTTCAAGCAAGGCTTTTGAGTGAAAGGGGGATGGTTTCTCTTAACCTAGGCAGGACGGGGACGGTGAGCTTTCCCTGAGTCATAAATTGTGACACAGTTCAGCATTCGCCTTCACAGACATCACCTCATGTTTTGAAAGTCCAAGCTGAGCTGTGTTATCTTTAGAGGGAAATTCCTGAACAGAAAACCTGCACTTGCTGGTTTATTGCTATTGACGCAGGTGAAAACATGAGTGTGGGTTAAAAGTTAATCTGAGGAAGGCATGTCTGTTGCCCAGCCACTATTGACTCTGATGATGATAATGAAAATCCACGAAATTTCCTTTCTCCCTTACCCCACGGGTAGCAGCCACCGCCATCCCTTGAAAATGTTGTATGAGTAGCTCAAATGGTAGGAGGAGTTTGTTAATAATGTCTTTCTTCCTTCAAGAAGCTCACAGCAGAACTGGAAGGATATAGGTTGGTGGTTGGCTGGCCTCATGCGAATACAGTAGGCCCTTGGTATCCACTGGGGTTTGGTCCCAGGTTCTCCTATGGATGCCAAAATCCATAGATGCTCCAGTCCCATTATATACAGTGGCATAGTAAAATGGTTTTTCTTATATAAAATGGGAAATATCAAGGTTTGTTTTTTAGACTTTATTTTGGGAGAGGGGAATATTGCCAAGCCATGGATAGTTGAATACGTGGATGCAGAATCTGTGGCTGCAATGACTTGCATAAGTGCTTTTCTTGTCTGCATGCTAGATTCTGTTGCATGTCTACTCCATGGCAAACCCAAGTTTTGATTCTGTGTAATGTGCAAAGCAAATTATTACTGCTTGTAGTTCTTTAGAAGAGGAGAGACAGAGCATAGGTACTGTGTACTCCTAAATTACAAAAGCTTTTATTTGGATTCCCTAGCTGGAAATCTGAATGGAAGCGGATTACATAATGAACTCTCCAATTAGTTTGACAGCAATATATTGGCTTTCTTTTGCATTCCTTTCCCCCTTGATTTTGGTTTCTGCATTTTAAACTTCATTTTGCATGGGGATGTGTGTCTTCTTCCACCGTCACTTTATCAACTCTTCTCCTATCAGGCAGGCCACTGTGTATTTTCAAATGGAAATCTTGCTAAGAATGTCTGTCTGTTTTCTTTTCTGATAATTTATCATGAAAGAGATCCTATTTCAGCTGCTCCTATAGCCACTGTGCACCAAAAGGAAGGTGAAATTGTAAAATTTGGTGTGAATGCCTTTGTGGGAATCTGACATGGATGCAACAAAACATCTCTTCTGCCTGAGTAAGTGGTAATGTGTACTGTTCTTTCTTTCACACAGGCTGTGGCATTATTGTCCATAAAGCCTGCAAGGAGAGCATGGCTGCTTGTGCCAAGGTCAAAATGAAGGTAAGTAGACCCAGAAACTGGGTCTAATCCTATCATCACATAATTGTGCAGAAGGCTATACCAGATGGCCTTTTCAATAGTTAAAACAGCTTTTGTTCCAAGAAAATCTGGTCAGGATTCTCAGATATAAATATCCCACAGATGTATATGTATGTATCTACTGTACTTGTGTCTTTTAAGCTTCTTTGAGTAATTATTTAACATGAAAAGTTGACATTCATCCTACCTGATCTTTATTTCAGCTCCAGAAAGGAGGCCTTCAGGCGCATGATACTTCCTCATTGCCCACAGTCATTATGAGAAGTAAGAGTGAGTAGCGTTTTCCCTCCTTCTCTTTGAGAAGTTATTTATTTATTCATTTGTTCTCCTAAAGATGATTTAATGCTTCATGTGCATGACTATTTTCTGGATTTAATTATACTATGCAGCAATGTCTTTGAGTATAAATAGCTTAGAAGGAGCTGTTAGAAGTGCTGGGCATGGTTGATCTTGTGGCATTCAGAAATGTCCATGTTAGTGATGGACTCTGTGTATTTTATTTAGCATAGGTCTTGCCTGATATTTTGGGCTGCATTTTGAACCCATAAAAGGTCATAAAACCACTGTCAACAAATATTTACATTAACAGACAGCTTGGACAAATCAAAGTCACTTTATTTATTCGGGTTGTGTTTTTAAGCACGTAAACCTCCTTGCCTTAGTGGTTCACACATGCTGCATGCTCAGCATCTGCCTAAGCTTATGTCTCTTGGTGTTCCTCTTGCAGCCTCTCAGCCAAAGGAGAGACCTCGATCTGCCATACTGGCTCCCGATGAAAGCACTATGACCTCCTTGTTCAGCAATAGGAGATCTCAGCAGAACCTGGCCCTTTCCAAGAGTGTCTCAATCCAAAACATTGCTGGGTAAGACACATTCTTTTTGGGTGGCACAAATATGCACATGGTCAGAGGTGGTAAATGGTTTTCTGTTTACGGAGATGGCATTTGAGTAACTAGAAATTCCAAACTGGAACTCACGGTGGGAATACTGCTGAAGTGAATTTCAGGGGAGAAGAGAGACTGCTGCCACCTTCACTGCTGCTAAATACACCCTCCTTGCACTGGTTTGCAGCTGCTTGCCAGAGCCAGTTCTTTGACAAACATGTAGTTTTGGCATGAAATTTTGAATTGCTCTCTGCCTTTGTCCCTCCAGAGTTGGAAGCGATGAAAGCATTCTCCACACATGGAAATTCCTCTCTCAATCAACAGACTCCTTGAATAAAATCAGCCGGGTAAATGAATCCACAGAGTCACTAACAGATGAAGGTAAATTACACGGATGAAACCCACAAAGTAGTGATAAAATATCCTTCATGAAGAAGACTAATTTGAAAGAGTTTTATAAAAGACCTCTTCCTGATGCATTAGCTTTCTGCAGGCAGGGACATTATTACACTAGAACAGCTTAAAAAATGTAGCATCCCTGCCTGTAATACAGACTGAAGTTTGGCACATGCTTGTGATGTATAGAATGTCTTTTAATATGTTTTATTTGTATACCGCTTTTCCTATGATCAAAGCGGTTTACAGCATACATATGCATATACAACAAAGCAAGTAACAATATATATATATATATATATATATATATATATATATATATCTCTAGTATTTCATGTAGGTGGTTAAGCTATTAAGCTATGTCTCAAAAGCATTTTGTCAGACCCTGGGAGGGAGATCACTTTCATTAGCCATATATTATGGATACAGAAAATTAAACTTAGAGGGAGAACTCTTTCCCCGACAAGATTAGTTTTTATTGCATATCTCATTATCTCATATGGAGAAGCATTACCTTAATGACAGTCTGAAATTCGGTAGCCTGGGTATATTTCACTCGCCTCTGGATAAACATGGCTCTGGAGTTCGTTATGATGAAATATAAAGATTGGGATCATCCTTAGATTTTTTTTTTTTTTTGCACTTTGAATGTTTTTGATACATTTGTAAATAGAAAAAAATGGTAAAATTGTGCACACTGTGTTCATTTAGAAATACAGTATGTGAAGAATACAAAAACCATACATAAAACTATTTGTATACAGTTTTTGTGAAAAGGTTGAACTATTCAGCACATAATTGTGAAATTAGGGAAGAAGAGATAGGGAGAAGTGTGAATTATTTTCTTGTTTTCATGTCTTAGGTTTGGAGGGCAGAAAGTCAAGTTTTATACTGTTTTTTATTTGTAGTGAGAGGATAGGTTAGTGTCTGTGTTTGTTTGTGTTTGTTATATGTTATACATTAATAAAATAATTTAAGAGGACAAATGAACAAGTGCTGTTTGGAGTTTGGTGCTCTGCTGAGTAATCCTCTGCTCCAGGCGCATCTATTAATTGTTCTCTAAGTTTAAATGTTCAAGGTGTGCAAAGCTATCTTCAAACATTCTGTTAATTTACCAAAGTAAACATAGGTGGATAAATTGAATGTCAATTATAATGCAATTTCGTGAAATTACATAAATGGGTTGCTCTGGGAGAATGACTAATTCTGGATTCAGCATAAACTACCAAGTAATGTATAAAAGACCTTTTAAAGACATTGTATAATTACTGGGAATCACGTATAGCTTCATGGGTGAACAAAACATAATTCTTGTTCCTTGGTGGGTATGTGATCCAGCCAACACTGCAATATCAAGATACTTTGAAGCCACTGAGAGTTGAATGTGTAATGATATTATGAGCTCAAACATCAATGAATGTTTCCTGCCATCATTCAGAATGGGAGGGGGAAAATCACTCTGTTCTACAAAACCCTGTTCCACATTACTGTCCAAAAGTATCATCTTATAGTAGCTGATTTCTTGGGTCAAATTTACAGGATGATGAATCCCATCATGCTTACATAATACATATAAGAACAGTTGATGTTCTAGTTTTGCACCCATTTGTGAGCTCCTGGAGCATTAAGCACAGACTGAAGTAGAATGAGCTTTAGTAGGAGTCATCAAGTTGATAGGGCAGAGAGTAGGTTCTTGGTATGTTATACAGAGTAGAGATACTAATCTAAGCCTCTCTTGGATTTGAGAATCCCAGAGAAGACACAAAGCTCAATTGAGCCATTATATCCCCAAGCAGGGCCTGATGTTTGCTAACCCTGCACTCCTTGAGCCAAAGGTACACAAATTGTAAAGAGCAGTGGCTCTGAGAGATCTCAGCAGTTACTCATATCTGTCTTTAACCTCCACCTTGATAGTGTGAATGCATCCAAAGTGTCTCAGCTGCTGCTCCAAAGTTCAGAATTTGACAAATCACATTCTGACATTTTCTGGGACATGCAGTGGATTGTGGGACCATGAGCATCTATATATCTGCAGATAATATTGGGTTGGTGCATTTGCCGTTACCCAGATCCAAAGACTGAATCGTAATCACACCAACTTATCATGAAGGGTTACTCTGCAGAACAGCATATCTGTATAGAGACATATCCAGAGCATTTCTGATATAAACCAACTTTCCTTTTTCTAGGTGCAGACATGAATGAAGGTCAGCTCATGGGAGATTTTGAATCTGACTCAAAGCAGCTGGAAGCCCAGTCTTGGAGTCAAGTAGTAGATAGCAAATTTCTCCGGCAGCAAAAGAAAGATGTGGTGAAGCGGCAAGATGTCATTTATGGTGAGCATTGTGCTAGAAGTGAAAACCTGTGAATCTGAATTGTGCAGTCAGAGGAGGAATATTCTGCAACATTATATACATCAGTAGAAGTGTGTGGTCTCTCTTGCATTGCATTTTTTTTTATTATCTGCTAATCACAGGAAAAGGAAAGGAAGTGTTACTGAATCCCTTTCAACACTACTAGATATCTCTCCCAGCCCTTCCTCTGTGTCATAAGATTTTACCAAGAATTTCACAAAATGGTCTTTAAATAGCGCTTTCTATTGCTCACTGTTGGTTTTTACACTAGTATTTTTCTTTCACTGCTATTTTGTCATATCGTTGTTCTTTGATGTATGTGTTCTTGTTTTATTTTAATTGTTTGTTCTCCTTTTCTGTTGCCTGAGAGCTGCACTGATTTTTTTGTGATGAGGCAGGATAAAATAAATAAGATATATATGTTTCCAAGAATATTTTAAGCGCCTGTCAACTGTGGAAACATCCTCATTTTCTAAACCAAAGCCAAGATGCTTGGAAAGTGGAATGCTATGATTAGTGTGACACATTAGAAAACAAAACCTCTTTCTTTGCTTTGTTGTGCAGGGACACGTGTCTTACATTCATCCTTCTCTACTTCTTTTCTGCAGAACTGATGCAAACGGAGATGCACCATGTTCGCACCTTGAAGATCATGAGCGATGTATACAGCAGAGGAATGCTACAGGAGCTACAGTATGAGCCACATATGGTGGAAAAAGTTTTCCCTTGCCTGGATGACTTGTTAAACATCCACAGCCAATTCTTTCAGCGGATTTTGGAGAGGAAGAAGGAATCACTCACAGACAGAAGTGACAAGAACTTTGTAATCAAGAGGATAGGAGACATCCTAGTGAACCAAGTAAGCAGCAGGGCATGTCTTTGTTGGCTGAACATTATTATTAAGATATCTAAACTGGATTGCATATCGAGTCTCTCTTATCTGAAATGCTTTGGACCAGTTTTGGATTTTGAATGGAACACAGTCGGTTTTCTATATCAGTGGGGGTTTGATTCCAAACACACACACATACACACATGGATGCCAAAAAACGTGGGACCTCAGCTACCATTACGTTCAGTGTACACCAGTGCGTGCGTTGCCATATCAAAGCGGCTACATGCACAGTAGTGGTGTGGTGCGATCTGTGGATGCTCCAATCCGCTGATAGCTCACCAATATGGAGGAACAACTGTACCTGTAATTGCATAGACATACAAATTGAGATACCATGGAGATGGGACCCAAGTCTAAACACAACAATCATTTATGTTTCCTGTATATTTTATTCACAGAACCTGAAGGTGATCAATATTTTTAATATTTAATACATGAAGCAGCCCTAATGGCATGTCCAAACTATAGGGTTTTCAGTTCATCACACCTGACATCTCTACCACATCGCTTTGTGGTTACCAATACCTGTGTCATGGTACACCAGGGAGCAGAGGGACCAATCAGATTGTCACTCCAGCAAGATTATTCTAACAAGGCCCAAAAGCTGAATTTTGGAAAATCAAAATAAGAAATAAAATAAAAATACAGCTGTTCCTTCATATCCATGGGGGATCTGTTCCAGACTGCCTCCCCCAGTGGAAAACAAAAAACATGGGACCTCAAGTCCCATTGTTTCCTATGGCAGCTCAATGTGCACTTGGCCACTAGTGTGGCCACATGTATGCAGCTCTGTTAAAAACAATGGGGTTTGCCATTCGTGGAAGCTTAAATCTGTGGAAGGCAAGACCACAAATAAGGACAGCTCACTGTACAATATTTTTAATAATTTGAGCATGAAACGAAGCAAAAAATTATGACGCATAGCTGCATTGGGAGTGGAAGCCACAACACCAGATTTACTGATGGAAAAGTCAGGAATTCAGGGAATTGTTTTACCTAATTTAATAGCCTTTGACCCCAAATAAATAAAGGTCTGGAAATGTGTAGAAATGTGTTTTAACAAATGCATACATTCCATAGTATGTGCAAAGACATAAAACCACTGTGACAACCCAGCTCTGCTGTGTTCATCTTCCAGCGTGGGATGCTAGAATGGTAGTCAGGATGTCACTGTTGAGCATCTCTGGCTGTTGGGAAGTTGCCTTCCTTGCCATGGGAAGTCACTTTATGTTTTGCATCTCACAGTTTTCTGGAGAGAATGCTGAGCGAATGAAGAAAATCTATGGCAAATTCTGTGGGCATCACAACGAGGCAGTGAATTATTTTAAAGACTTGCTCTCCAAGGACAAACGATTCCAAGCATTCATCAAGGTAAGCTGGGGGTGGGTGGGCATTTTCCAAGACTACAGATGTGTAGAAGCAGAACACAGTGAAGAAGTGTGGAGATGGAAGGTAATTATTTGCATCCTTCTTTCCAAGATGCTGGTGTGGCACCAAGCTATATTGTTAGCAGGATAACTCATGGGCATTTTATGCAGATTGTGGCAAAACAATGTTTAGGGCATGTATTCTCTTCATGTTCTTATGATAGAAAAGACATGAACCAGGAAGAGTATATTTGGTAGAAAGGGATAGTGTCTTATAAGAGGACTATATAAAAAGCAGTACTGTATCAGAAACTAAAACTTTGGTTACCTGGTAATTTCTCCAACTACATGTTAATTGTGAGCGTTAGTAACTTGACTTGGATTGTGGAGTAATACGTACTTGGACTCTTCAAGTGTGCAGTCAGCTTGTAGAGGCGCAGAAGTCTACATGACATGCATGTTTCCCATGAGAAGTGGGTCTTGTAATGGTATATCAAGTATGAGGAACCTGTGGTCCTCTAGATGCCGTTGATCTGCTCCTTCCCTCGTTCCTCACCATTGGCTATGCCGGCTAGGATTTGTGGGCATTGCATTTCAACAACATTTCCAGATCCACATGCTCCCCACCCTGGGTGGTGGGGTGCAAAATGGAGGGTGTTAGTTGCTTGTAATGATTTACAAGGTACAGCTATCTGTAGTAGCAATGAACAATGGTGAATGGTGGTAGCTGGGGTGAGGACTGTCTCTCTCCTCTTTCCTGTCTCATTCTTTACTAAGCATTTTCATTTTGTTCTTGTTTTTCATAGAAAAAGATGAGCAGCTCTGTGGTGAGGCGCCTGGGAATTCCCGAGTGCATTTTGCTAGTGACCCAGAGAATCACTAAATATCCAGTACTCCTACAGAGAATATTACAGCATACAAAAGGTAGATCTTCCTTTGAGTCTTAGTGTAATGATTTTTCTTGCTTTCCTGCCTCACTCGGCTCCCAGTGAGTATAGCTTTATGAGTCTGGGGTAAGATACCTGCCTCATAGAAATGCTTTAAAGTACTATTATTTTCAGGTATGACAGGGAGATGGCAATCTGAACCTCACAAATGGTGGCATTAATTGGGCCTGGTTCATTGTGGGCTGAAGGAAATCTTTTGCAAGACAGTCTCACAGAAGGACTTGGATATGTTCTATGATGAAAGTATTATCCTATGAAAGTTCAGGTTCACTGAAATGCTCCTGAAATGGCCCCTCCAAATGTATAGTTACTATACTCAAAATAGAATTCAGAGACATAGCTGTGTTTTTGTGGAATATCAATATGGAAAAGGATTTTGCAGCATCTTTGAAACTAATTGTGTGAAAGAAGAAGCATAAGCTTTTGTAGGCTTCAACAGACATCCTCGGATGCATGGAATGAACTGATGCCCAGGAAGGACTTTATAAACTGTATGAAGAATTCCTCCTGCCTTGTCTGTCAACAACCATCCTTAAAACTGAACTTGTCAGCTCAATACCATACCCACATGTTTTGCATTTCCATGGGGATTCATACAGTCTATAGAGGTCCTTCCTGGGCACCAGTTCACCCCATTCATTCAGTCCTGTAAGAACATGAATTCAAGAAATGAATTCTTACTTTTATGAGCGATATGAAATTTAGAATCTAATGCATGTTCTGCAGGGTTTTAAAGTGATGGCCAGGGAGGACAGGAATTAGGAACTGAGATTTTTGCACTTGAGAGATATGCAAGAACTGAAGCGTGTGTCTGTTTGTGTTTAGAAAATGACATTGAACATCAGGATCTGGTGCTTTCGCTAAACCTAGTGAAGGAAGTCATCACTGCCGTGAACAGCAAAGTCAGCAACTATGAGAAGAAGATGCGCCTCAATGAAATTTACACCCGAACGGACAGCAAGTCTATCATGAGGATGAAGAGTGGGCAAATGTTTGCCAGAGAGGACCTGAGGCGCAGAAAGTTTATTCGGGATGGACCCGTCTCTCTCAAACATACAGCTGGCAGGTTGAAAGGTAAGAGAGACTGTATGTATCCCCTTTCCTGCATTTTTTGATAGAGGAGGGGGTTCTTTGAATGTGCCAAAGTTTGTGATGTGATTGTGTGTGAGTTTGTTTTTTTTTTCCTTGCCAGAAGTCCTGGCCGTACTCCTCTCAGATGTTCTGATATTTCTTCAAGAAAAGGATCAGAAATATGTATTTGCATCTCTGGTAAGGTCCTTTTCCACCCTTCTGAAATATTAATTGTTTTCATGCAGCAAAAAGATGAGTCCCTGCATCCAGGTTTCTGCTTTTGATAGTTTTCGTAATACCCCCTTCTCATTTTAAAGCAAAATATGTAGTACTTCACACCGTAAGAACATAAGAGATTCATATCAAAAGCTATTGCAATAGGCCCTTGGTACCCACTGGGGCTTGATTCCAGGCTCCCTTCCCTTTCCATGGGCACAAAAATCTGTGGATACTCAAGTCCCATTAAATACAATGGCATAGTAAAATGGTGTCCCTTATATAAGATGGTAAAATCAATCTTTGCTTCTTGGAGTGTGTGTGTGCATATATAGTGTACACACACACATACACACACACACAAATATTTTCTAGCCATGCATGGTTACACTTGTGGGTATGAAGGATCGACTGTATTTCATTCTTAATTATTGTTGTTGTGTGCCTTCAAGTTGTTTCTGACTTACGGCAACCCTAAGGTGAACCTTTCTTAGGGTTTTCTTGCCAAAGGGGGCTTGTGTTTGCCTCCCTCTGAGGCTGAAAGGACATGTTTTGCCGAAGGTTGTCCCATGGGTTTCCACAGCTGTGCAGGGATTCAAACCCTGGCCTTCAGAATCGTAGTCCAACACTCAAACCACTGGCTCTCTTAATGTCCCTGTGTAAATTTTTCTTAGCCTTTTTATCGTGTTGCCTGTTTGTCATTAATTCTTGTAATTATTGTGCACCACAACAAGCACACAAAAGCTGGAACTGAAAGAATAACCAATAATTGAAAATGCCACAGCGGCATAAATTAAAAATTAAAACATTTAAAAAAAAAATAAGACGTAGGCAAATCTATTTCTGGGCTATTTAGATGCATTTTAGTTTTGCGAACTGAAGTGGTGACCCTATGTCAGTAGAAGTAAGGGCATTTGGGATTCTGATTTAGGCTGGCTTCATTACATATATAGGGATACCTAGGTTTCTGTGGGTGTTAGTGGCCACCCCAGTAGCCTAAAACTGCTCATGCAACCAGAACGTTTTCCTGGTGTGAATTCCATCTTGTCTATTGAAATACACTGAGTAAGGCTCCTATACTTTTTATCTATGGTGATAATCTCAATTACCAAGTTTACACTTCAAAGATCTATAGCAGAGATTCATTTTCTGCTCCTGTTTTTTTCACTGAAGTAATTTGACTTTGATGATTAAATTAGACCAAATTTACTCCAGCTCTTTCTGGTTATGGCATTTTTGTTGCTACAGTCTCCAATTTTTGCTGCCCCTCCCTTAGGCCTTTGGATATAGGGAGTGACTAAGAATTGCATGTCCAGTTGTAGGCAAGAGCTTTCTGAGGCTGCATCAAATAATGATAATAATAAAAAGCCTTTCTCTCAACTTCCTCCCCCCATTACAAACAAAAGGATCAAAGATCCACTGTGATCTCGCTGAAGAAGCTGATTGTCCGTGAAGTAGCCCATGAGGAGAAGGGTTTGTTCCTGATCAGCATGGGAGGAAAAGATCCGGAAATGGTGGAGGTTCATGCCAGCTCCAAGGAGGAACGCAACAGTTGGATACTCACCATCCAAGACACAATTAACACCATGTAAGGAGCCAAATGATGGTTTGTGGAGGCATGGGGATTATACTAAACAAATTGAACATAGGAATGTAGTGCAATAGTAGAGCACATGGCTTTGCATTTATAAGTCTGAACTTATTCAGACTTTTCAGATGAAACCCTGGGATGCTGTTGCCATTCACTGTGTAGATGGTGGGCCATTGGCTTGCAGAGCTTATTTTGTGGACTACAGTTCTCCTTATATCCTTTTATCACACGGAAATGTTGGAACCATCCGGAGAGGGAATTTCTGGTTGGCTTATGGGTTGTGCATATTGACTACTGCTATTATCAAGTACATTTAGCTGGTGGAGGGTGCCGAGAGCACAAGACTCCCTTGTTTTAAAAAGGGTGTATGTGCGAATGAGAGAGTGACTAAGCTGTCTTGGATACATTGCTATGGTTGCCAGCGGGACATTTAAAATTCTAAGGAATTCTAATCCGTTGCAATGCAAATCACATATGGTCAGACAGCAATGTATAAAATTGGCCACATACTACATTTAGTTGTCATAGTGAAATGGTCAACATAATAAACACTTGTCTTTTAAAACCTTGCTTGGATTCTTGCCCTCTCCTTGCAAAAACTGGAAGTTTTGCCTTCCTCCTAAAACATTTGTTCTCCATCCTAAAATCTGAAATGATGCTCAGTTGGTACTTTAAGAGTTCCAAAAAGACATAGGGATGCTGGCATATTTGAAACTGGTACCTTTTCCTTAACCTATATTCTGATTCTCTCTGCAGGGATAAAGAAGAAGATGAAGGCATCCCTAGTGAATCAGAAGAGGAAAAACGAGTGCTAGATACCAAAGCGAGGGAACTGAAAGGTAAAAAACATACAGGAGCCTTGACTTATTTTCCTTGTGGCAACCTCCAGAAGATAAGGGAGATTCTGGTCCTCTTGTTCCAAGCGATGCAGTGCTTTAAAAGTCAGAACTGAACCTGGAAATGGATTTTCATGGGGACTTAACATTTCAAACCCTGTTATTGCCATGTGCGGCTGAAAGATGTCTTCTAGAGCACTTCAGTGTATAGTTTCTCAATGTAGACCTAACTATTGTAAGGAAACTTATGTGTCCAGCATATTATTTTCTTTTCTCGGTGGTGTCTCCTGTTCATTTTGAGGAGCATGTTTCTTAGTAGCTCTCCATCAGCAAACTTTTTCTTGATTCTGCAATTCCTAACATGCCACAATGTGGAGCAGAGCCTCAGAGATAACTCAGTCCGCAGGAATCTGAGTAGCATGCCATGTCTGTAACAATTCTCTTTTTGACTGACTTTTCCTCTTCCCCCAAACCCTGGCCTGCCCACCCCACAGAACACTCCAGCAAAAAGATCAGCAGATCATAACGCTGCTGAGGAGGAAGGAGAAGATTTTCCGAGACATGACTGACTGCAGCAGGCATGAGACATAGGGAGCCAGAACTTTGTTCCGGTCCAATACTGAAGAGGCTCCCAAGGGACAAAGTGTGATGAAGAGCGTGATAAATGAAGGTAAGTGGAACCTGAGCCCACATCCAGCTCTCCTAAAAAGAAGTGTATCACTAGCACAGCACCCTTCAGAGTTTAGCATGGCAATGTGTTGCATCCGATTACATGCTAAAACACAGTTGAGCAAACGCCAAGAAAACCCCATGATAGGTTCGCCTTAGGGTCACAATAAGTGGGAAACAACTTCAAAACACCAAGAACACTAAAACAAAGAGTATGTGTGTACATACAGATTTTAATTCAGGAAAGAGCCTTCGCTTGTTTATTATTTCTCATTCATGAAATTACAAAGAGACCTTCCAGTCATCCAGGGAAGGTTCTTGCAGTTAAAAGCACCCAGTCTTGTCTGATCGGAGAAACCAAGCAGGGTTGGGTCTGGCTAGTACTCAAATGTGAGACTGTCTGGAACATTTGGTGCTGTAGGCCTTTTTCTTCTTTTTTCGTTTGCTTTTGCTTTCATCCCCCCCCCTTTTTTTTTTAAATAAATAACAATAAAACTTTTATTTCTATCCTGCTTTTCTGGAGCAAGACAAAGTGACTACCAACTAGAACATCCATATACAATACTGTACATAAAATTACAATTTCCCCCCTTTAAAAAAAGAGTTAAATGTATTATATATTACGATTAAAATATATTATGATTAAAAGAGTTTTCAGTATAATAATAATAATAATAATAATAATAATAATAATAATAGTTTTTCTTAAACAAAAGGGGAGTAGCAGAGGGCATATCTTGTATGCTGAGGATCCCAGGTTCAATCCTTGACATTTCCAAGCTGGAAAAGAACTGTGGAGACTCAAAACCAATGGTGACTTAACTAGATGAACCAGTGGTCTGATTCTAGCTTCTTCTGTAAGGGGCTATCAGTTTTTCCTAGTCCTTTGCCTTAGATCAGGGTACACACCACACACCCCAATAAGAAGCCTCCCTGAGATTAAATATTCCAACTGCACTATCTTCTGTTTTCCTACAGTTTGCTTCTGTTTTCTCATTGTTACCATCTGCTGTCTCCCTCTCTGCCAAACTTCAGAACAGGTGTACCTGTATTTCATCAGATGCTGTTGAAACACAATGTCTGTCATCTAGGATGGTTGGCCATGCTCCCCAGAACTAATCAGGATTGGCATCTTAACAACAACATCTCAGTGGTCACAGATCCCCTGTTTGGGGATTGTAACCTCTTCTGACATTACTCTCTCTGTAACACTGTGTATTTTGCATGCCTTTCAAAGTACCTGCAAAGATGACTCCCTCACCTTATTCCTGAAACTTTCATTGGAAGACAGAATGCAAAAATCCCTTGATAAACTCTTATAGCTTTTTCTAGTAATTAACTGTCCTGAGTCAAATGTTGATGCATCCTAACCTTCCGCAACCTGATGTCTTCCAGATGGGCTGGACTATAGTCATGTCTGACCAATGTGACTGTTGGTCATTTCCCTCTTGCCAGTTCTATTGCCAGCTGAGAATGGGCTCCTCTTTTGACCCCTGGAGTCTTTTTGCTGGATCTTGTTTACATTTGTCGTCTCTAAGCCAGTGTTTTATGTATGTGATGGACTTTGTTCCATATCAAGTAAGCTGATGCCAAGTGGTCCAAGGATGTAGTGGTTGTTGTTGCTTACGTTGGATTTCTCCTTCCCATTTAAATCCACCTTAGCTGATTACCTGGGATAGAAGGTGATATCTTTTGGTTTTGCTCTTTCTCTTTTCAGTTGAGCTATTACAGGGGCTTGTGAGCAGGAGCCTAGGAAGTACCCTTGGGCCACAGATCAGCAACCTCTCCTCAGAGCAGGAGACTGTGGGGCCCATCTCCCTCCCCAGAAGGGCAGAGACATTTGGAGGATTTGACAGTCACCAAATGAATGTATGCAAAGGTGAGCATGCTTTCCATCTCTCCCCTGGGTTCCACTGTGGCTTTCAACCTTCACTTGGCTTTCATTTGGGAGTTGGATTGCCATATCTTTGGAGAATATCCAAGGAGATTAAGTCAAGGAGGGAACAAAGGCTCTCCGCTTACTTTGGCTTTCTTTCTGCAATTATGTGGTTGATGTGTTTTCTTCTCTTGAGCTGTGAAAAACTTAAGCAGCACATATGAACTCTAGTTTTGTTCGGGATTTTTTTTAGGTGGGGAGAAGGATGAAGGAGATGATGTGCAGGATCTTCGGAGGACAGAGTCAGACAGTGTCTTGAAGAAGGTATAGTATGTTCAGGACATGAAGTCCTGGGCCTGGTACCCCCAGTATTTCCAAATCAGGAATGTGGAGGGAGCAGACTTACAGATGATGTTGGACTGAAGTCTCCATTATCCCTCTCCAGTGCCTGTTGTTTATGGGAATTGCTGTCCAGCAATATTTGGAAGGCCACACATTTCACCCCCGTTGCATTCAGAGGGTTTTGGGTAGTAAGGATATATAAGGTCTTGCTGAGCTTCACTGAACTGATACTCATTTCCCCCTAAAAGGAAAAGTAAAGATAGCTGTAGAAGTGTTTGACTGTCCAGTGATTTCAGTGCAACTTTGGGCACTGTTATTGTGGGCTTTTATGCCATTTCTGACTTATGACAATCCTAAAATGAACTTGGGGCTTCAGACTACAAATTAGATCTCAAGGTACAGACTGGTAGCCTCCAGAAGGAAGGCAAAGCTTATCATCTCCAATCCATTTTTGCTAGACCACACAGATTCTGATTGTAGTCCAACATATTTGGAGCTCTGCCACTTTAGTGAAAGGCTTTTTGCATAAATGATTTGCTCTGTCTAGTTACGTTTGGTGTCCTTCTTTTGCCTCCCCCCCTCCAAATTTACGCTGTCTGATTTCTTCCTAGGGAGGAACAGCTAACTTGATGTTTGTGCTGAAAAGGAACAATGAGGTAAAAACCACTGTTCTAACTTGGCTTTGTATACTAGGGATTTGGGGGTCCACAATATGGGTCAGTCTTATAATGTCTCACATTGTACTCCATCTTTTGTGCCTTTCTTATCTGTCTGTCTCTTCCTCTCACTCTCTGTGCTTTCAAAGATGAGGCATTTTTTTTTTACACAATTAAGCTTTTAGCCTTTATATCTATGAAGATTTATATTGGACTGTAGCTCCCGTTATGCTGTGAGATAATAGGAGCTACAGTCCAACAACATTTGGAGGGCTATGAATTCCCCAGTCCCTAACTTGGCATGCCACTTTATCAAAACAACTTGTTAAGCAATATCAAATATATTAAAAAATGGCAGGGTAATAACAGGATGTCTTTGCATCTGAAAAGGTTGTGGGGGTGAATCTTTGGTCTGTAGTCCATCAGCAGAGCATGTTCTCCCTTTTTCCTGCTTCTGAGCTAAAACACTTCTGAATTCCTTGAAGGAAGGGCAGGAGACCAGTGTAGCAAATGACAACTAGCAGCTAATAGCTACTCCGCTTCTGTTTTTCCTTTTCAGCAAGTTCTCCAGAGCATAACACAACTCCACAGCTTGCTGGGTACTTTGCAGGTAAGTCCCAAAAGGGGGTGGGAAGGCTCTGCCATTGACAGGTGGTGCTTTGCTTCATGGCTTCTCTGTTTGCAAAGGGAATAGAATCCCATTATACTCCTCCCCGCTCCGGTGCAAGCCTGTAGCATCAATGGGATATTGGTTTTAAAAGGGGTTCAGTACATCAGATGGATCTTCTGTAAACACTGTGCTCTTTCAACTAGGTCCTTATAGAAAATCCTCACAAGTCCAAATTTTAAAAGTCTTAAAAGCCCGATCAAGACAAAGACATTTTAAAAACGAACAGCCCTGATCAAGGAGCAATTGCTTTAAAATTGATGTCTTCACACCTCATGACCTTTAGAGGCTTTTCTTAAACCCTCCAAATGTTAGAAGAGAGTCTTTATAAGAGTGGCCTAACCCCAGCCAGGTTAGGCTATGCTTTACTGGCCATCTTACAGACCACCAGGAGAACAAGAGCATCTGCAACAAAATGGCTAGTGAAATGGAAGAGTTCTTGTGAGGCTGGGTATTTTATCAGGGTGAAGGAGGAGAATGCTATTAGTATTTGGATACATTGCTCTCAGGCGTCTTCATGGACGGCTTGTCCTCTCAAAGCAAAGGACCCAGTTCTTGGAAAACTCTGTTGATTGACTCAGCCAAACATAGAAAAATGGTTAAAATACCAAGATATGCTATAGATTGTGAAGAAGAAATCACCAACAGCAGCGTTCATTCCAGGCAGATTGGGATGTGTGAAGGAAACAAGGTGCTCTTGTAAAGCTGTAATTTAATCTAAGACCATCCAGATCATGTGTCTTGACCTTTTGTTTTGTTGGACATCGGAAGAAAATTCATTAACAAGACTTGGGAAAGATTGGAAATTGTTAATTGACTTTTTGGAAAATAACAAAGGTGATTTGATGACTGTTCGTTTCATCAATTATTATGAGTTGCATGTATAGGGTATGAAGGGTAGCTGATGAGGAGAGTAAAGAGGGGCAGAATGTATAATAAATTGTACTTGCAGGTGCTCTTCCACTGTTCCTGTAGCTTTTCCCACTCTTGCCTCTTCTTTCTCACAGGCTGTCGTGGTGCAGCAGGACACTTACATTGAGGACCAGAAGCTGCTTCTGACAGAGAGGGCTCTGAGCCGCAGCTCTTTCCGGCCCAACTCATTGATTGAACAGGAGAAGCAACGGAGCATGGAGAAGCAGAGGCAGGAGCTGGCCAACCTCCAGAAGCAGCAGGCCCAGCACCAGGAAGAGAAACGGAGGAGGGAGAGGGAATGGGAGGCCCGGGAGAAAGAATTGGTGGAACGGGAAGCCCAGCTGGCCCAGCGGGAAGAGCAGGTCCAGAAAGGACACCATAACTTGGAGAAGGAGAGGGAAGAGCTACAGCAAAAGAAAGCTGCCTACCAACTTGACTTGGAGCACCTTCGGGCTGCCCAGAAGCAGCTAGAGAAGGAGAAGGAGCAACTGAAGAGAGATATGGAGTACCTCTCCCAACCACAGTCAGAACCCAGTCTCAATCTGGTAATTGTCCCATTTGCATTTGAGAGTTTTTGAATGCAGCAGAGTAAAATGGAGGGTTGGGTTCAACCCTGGGATTCCTTGGCATTCTGTGTATCCAAGGAAGAGACAATCTCCTTTTTGGGTTCATATGGCCTTCATTGAGCTTTTGCCTCTTACACATACAACACTTGAGACTGTTGATGCCACTAAGATGGCTGATATATTTATGTTCTTTGTTTCATTCTCTCTCTGCCTTTCAGTTTTCCAACCAGCATGCCAAGATGGGCAGGACCCCTTCTGGGCTTGCAGCTGAAGACTCCTCTTGCAGACTACTAGGCTCTTCTCTGACCAAACATGGTCAGTTGGACACAGAGCTCTCTGTGTCACCCAAAAGAAACAGCTTTTCAAGGACACACAAAGAGAAAACTGCTTTCCACTCAATGGGCACCACCACATCAAGCCAAACCAACAAACCAGCTGAGGGACATTGTCAGATGCCCAACCGCCTCTTTGGCTTGGCCAAGCCAAAGGAGAAGAAGGAAAAGAAGAAGAAAGGCAAAGGGCACCGCTCACAGCAATCCGGTAAATATAGACTTTAAGTCTCTCAGAGCCAAGGATGTAAAGATATACAGGGACCCCCTTCTGCCAGATCTAATCTCACTGCATTTTCCCTTTCATAGAAAGTGGGTAGACATTGCATTTGGAATATTGATTGAGTTTGGAGTCTTTGAATCTGTGGGCAAGGAGAATAGGGGAAAATCTGGACTTTTTAGCATGATTTTTTATGTTGTTCATTGTCTTCTCTTCCCAGATACTCACTCTCCAGAAGCAGCCCCAGAAGGTGAGGAGATCTTCTGCTGACCCCACTTGCAAGGATGAAGCCATCTCTTGTTCTATCTTGCCAAGTGTATGCAGTGTGGGAGCCAACACACTGGTGACTCTTCCCCCTCTACATTGAATAGCGTTGGCTTTCCTTACAGCAGAAGCCCATCTGTGCATCTGCATTTGCAGCCTGTGCTTAACTGCAGGACCTCTGTTTCTTGAAGATGTTACTTTTTAAAAGGTGTCTTAAAAGCTCAGTGTAGAGGGAGGATTGCCTTCTGGGTGAAACTTTGGATGTGACCAGACTGGGCCGGCTCAGTTTTGGTTGCTTATGTACTAAAAAAAGTCCATTCTTTGTACATTGCTGGCTACCAACTTCCACAGACAGACACTCCTTCAGTTTTCTTTCCTCTCCCAATATGTATGTTGGGGTGGATGGGACAGGTGAAGATATCCCAGGGCAGCCTAGCTAATATTCTTATGGAGAACAACACCAAAAACCAAAAGCCCTCGATAGCAAATGGATGTGGCTCTTTTTGCAGTGTTTGGTCACTAGTATGTAGAGAGATACTGTATATATTCGTACATATAAAAATATACATATATAAATAAAAGTAGCTGTGTATCCATTTGGATATGCACTAATTCTGTACAGAAAAGCTGGGAGGGCTAAAGGGTTAGTTGATATCTATTAAATTGTCCAAGGACTGTGTCAATAACTAAATATCATTTTTATTTTTTGATCCGCCAATGCTTTTGCCACCAGTACCCCTTTTGTATATGTTTGTGTTTGGGGAATGAATTAAAGGCCATCTAATGGCAAGACCTTTGCAAGAGTGGGGTCTGGCTAGAGAACTTGAAGGCCAGTTTGTCTGTAGAAATGACTCACATAGTAGGGTTCCCATGCAGGTACATTGTGGGGGAAAATGGAAGGTGTTAGCTGGCCTACAGGCTTACAGTTCCATGGATAGTATCAGACAGTTTATCCTTGATGGGGGAAAGCAAATTTGCAAGGACTTGAACTGAGTGAAGACTTGCAAATGGGAATGGAATACAAATATGAACCTATTTTTCTAGAATGTGTATCTCCCAACTGAATATTTACACTTGCCAACCAGAAAGCTGTTAATACAGTGATCTTTTGCTTCAGAGATATTTGAGTGGTTATAGTTTTTCAATTGAAAAGGGGAAAAATAAACCAAATTCCCCTCGTCTCTTCCCTTAGCTTCTCCTACCAAGCTCTTCAATACATTTTTCTTTCCCCCCCAAGTTTCCATGCACCTCTGTAATAAGAGCCATTTTGAAAGCTGTTGGGGAGGCGTAAAGCTGGCTGTGTTTTAGATTTTTAAAAACTCACCCCATAAACAAAAACTATATATTAGTCTACCAGTACAGAACAATGCACTGTGTCTCCTAACTTGGTTCATTTGGGAAGCTGAAGTTAAATTACAGAGATTCCACTCTCTTTCCTGTCATTGCTCAGAATCAGAACCAGCCACGTTTATGAAGTGGAAGGGCTTACATGAAGTAAAAAGGAACTGCTCCTTGATAAAATTGCTTATTTGCAGTATCTTAGGAGTCTGCTTTGCACAGTGGTATGTTTTGTCCTACCACACGGACGTTTTTTTCACCAGACCCTTTCCATTGTGTGCATTGGGAGGTCTTGGAGAAGGTCACTTTGTGGTAAATTTCCAGCTCAGAAAGGGTTGTGTGGATCAGCCTCTTGAGGAGCTTGGCATGTGATCCTTTTTTGAACATCTGAATTAATTCTTCTAGTTGTGCCATACTTTTCACTTGAGTAGCAGACGGAGGATACAAATATCACAAGGCTGTCTTCTTCACACATCTCCTGTAGTCACCTCTTTTGTCATTTTGTTGAGAGGGATGCATCATCTCCCTTTGACTAGAAATCAGTGTCCAGAGTGGAAGAGGCATTTGTTTCAATCATGGTCTTTCCCATGAACATTCTCCTGCTGCTGAAGTTCCCTTTAGAAAATTGCTGGAAAACCGGTTGCTTTCTTTCTTTCCTTCATCTTCAGAGCAAGAAGTGTCGATCCCTTAACCCATTAAGCTATGTACCCTATTTACTAGACTTGATATGAAATAATTTTTTCTCAGCACCTTGTGCGGGCGCAAGTGAACTCTGACATTTTTGGGCAGCTCTTAACATGGAGATGCCAAGGGAAGACGAATATCTCCAAATGATAATACTCCCCTCCCAAGAGATTACTGCCAGCAGACTAGTCAAATGATACTCAGCACTGGCTCCTCTTTTCTCCATTAAACATTTGAAAGTTTTGTTTCCCCACCACCTCTTTGGCAATTTATTTTTAAAGAAAGGTTTGCACTATTGTCCCAATGCCTTCTCCCTTTAGAGCGTCTCAGGATCTGTTTCCATGCAACCGGACGTGCAAAATTGAGCATGGGAACTATTCTGTACCAAGCCTTCAGTGCTGGGACCATAGTGGGGACATCAAGTCTGCCTTAAGCATCAGGTGGGAACGCTAGCAACGCGGCTGGATTCGGAAGCTCTCAGAGCGGTTCATCCTCCAAAAACCAATCAGGATGCAGCTGTGGAGTCATACTTTTTATTAATATTATTTTTATTTTATGTTTGTTTCTCGGTTGCAAGCTGGGCTTGCGTTTAAAAACAATCTTTCTGTTTGTTTGAAAGAGGTCTGGATTTTTTTTTTAAAGAGCGTCTATTTTGTTTTTTTGGCTTTTGTTTTGTTTATTTTTAAGCTGGGCTTATGAAGTCCAAAGTACGATTTAAAAAGTGTGTAAATATTAAATTGGTTATCACTGGCACTATGCTAGGGGCAAAAAGAAAAGAAATAGCCTGTAGTTGTCAAACGCATTCAACCACTGCTAGGGAACAACCTCTAACACCCAACGTATCTTAGAAGCACGTGTAACATAAACGTAGAGCTGCAGACCACACAATGCCCTTCTCAGAGAAATGAACTGAATGAATTGAACTGAAATTAATAAATGAACTGAAAACAGGCCCATTTCTCAACGTATATATGTATATATGTATCTCCCTTCCATTGGTTCTTAATAAGATGGATAGAGTTGGTATTTCAAAAATGTGCTTGTTTGGAGATGGCAGTGGCGGGGGAAAGGAGCTTGTAATGCATGGAAAGTGACGCCTCGCTTGAATCACTTTCATTTCTCTCAAAGCAATTATCTCCATCCTTCTTATTATTTTTTATTACATACTTCCCAATGTTCCCTCTGTCTCTTCCTCCACTCAGTAGTAGTTTCAATTTTCATTTCATCCACAGGAAACATGATTAAGGCTGCATCTTCACTGCAGAAATAATCCGGTTTGACATCACTTTAACTGCTATGTCTCAGTGCTGTGAAATTCTGGAATCCTAGTTTGGTGGGGCTCTAAATCCCATAGCATTGAGCCATGGCAGTTAAAGTGGTGTCAAACCATATTATTTCTGCAGTGTAGATGCCACCTAGGTGTATATTTTCCCACTTCTTACAACACAAAGTGAATTTTGTTGGTCTTGTACAATGTATGCCTCCGAGGCATTTCATGGATGCTCTTGCAAAATGAATGCCACTTGATGTAAGGGGGGAACATCTTCCATCATTCCTTCTCATCATGGAGGCAGGAGACCATATTCTGCATGGCTTTTTATTTTTTAAGAGATAGAAATGGGTTTGTGTACTTAAAATCTTCTGGCATTTTAAAAGTCTAAGTGCTATTTCTTTCCCTGTTTTGGTTAGTTTACAGTTAAGATTCAGCCACGGTAAGTTCTTTTTGACCATGACTAGATGCACAACTATGATACGCAAACAATGTAAGTAATATAACAATATGTTCCTCTCACTTTGGTTGCAACCTTCCCCCAGCACTACTGCCACTTGTACAAAAGTAGCTATTGCACACCTCCAGTTGAAATCTATATGTAAAAAACCCACACTTTAAAATAGCAGATATACAACAGTGGAGCGGGTTTAAAAACAAACAAACTTAAAAGTGCTATATGTTAATTTGTAAGTATGTAAAAAGTTAAGTAGTTTGCTGTCTGTAAAAAGTTTTATGTTTCGCCTTTCCTCCCCATGTATTTGGAAACAAAACCAAAACCCATCAGATTTTCATAATAGGTTTTATTTATCTGCCTTTCGTATGAGAAACGACTTCCTGTAAAGTATTTTTTCCCTTCCCTCCAAATAAATTTTGATTTTATGTCTGAAAAAGTGCCTGCTTGTCTTAATTTGTATATGAGGCAAAGACTTTCCTTTCGTGTTGAATCAAAATTGCTCTACTGGAATGTGCTTAATAGATTTCATTTTCAGCTCACATCGGAGGGAGAAAAGAACAGAAGCCATCTGTGAGTGTCATGATGGTATTGCTACTTTATCATTAGATATTGGAAACAATTATGAAATAACAAAGAGAAGAGCCCATTTCCTTTTTGAGCAGAGAAGGAGGGTTTTATCAGTGGGGTATGCATGTCCATGTACACAGTTGTTGTTGTTGTTGTTGTTTTTAACCACCCTTAAGTCAACTTTGAAGCATGGTGACCTCATGAATGTGACACCTCCAAGTCCTCCTTTCCTCTGTTGCTCTACTCAGGTTGTACAGGTTCATGGCTGTTATTTCCTTGATTGTCTATCCATCTGGTATGTGATCTTCCTCTTTTTCTATTGTCCTCCACCTTTTCATAGAATCATAGAGCTGGAAAAGACCGCAAGGGCCATCCAGTCCAACCCCCTGCCATGCAGGAAATCCAAATCAAAGCATCCCCAACAGATGGCCATCCAGCCTCTGCTTAAAGACCTCCAAGGAGGGAGACCCCACTACACTCCGAGGAAGGAGTTTGTTCCACTGTCGAACAGCCCTTACTGTCAGGGAGTTCCTCCTAATGTTGAGGTGGAATCTCTTTTCCTGTAGCTTGCATCCATTGCTCCGGGTCCTAGTCTCTGGAACAGCAGAAAACAAGCTTGCTCCCTCCTCAATATGACATCCCTTCAAATATTTAAACTTTTCTAGCAGTTTTGTTTTTCCCCAGTGAGTCATCTCTTCTCATGATGTGGCCAAAATACGATAACCTTAATTTAGCTATCTTGGTAACCTGGAGGATTTCTGGCTCGATCTGTTCTAGATCTAAACATTTGTTTGTCTTTTTGGCTGTGTACAGTATTTTCAGCACTCCTTTCCAGAACATCTCCAATGAGTCGATTTTCTTTCTGTCAGCTTTTCTTCACTGGCCAGCTCTCACATTCATACACAGTGATGGGAAATACTATGGCTTGGACTGTTAATCATAGTTTAAAAGGTTTCAGCAGTTCCACTCCAACTTGGATCCATGTAAATCAGTTAGTACCGACCCGCAGTTCAGATACCTGCTTACTCAGCTTCCCATCCACTTCCATCCGTTATATACCTACTCTTTGTCTTCCTGGCTGTGGACTAGATCAAAAGTTACTCTGCAAGGAAAAGCTGTATTTTAGTAACTGTTTTGGCATAGGTCCTTCAACAATGGCATGTATTTTGGGCGCCTAATCTCTCATCTTTTTGTAGAGAAGGAGGCATGAGGAGGGAGCAACTGTTGCTTTGTTGGACATGGAAAATGAGCAGATTCAGGAGATCAATCACCCTTCTCCGCTCCCTAGCGAGTCATGTTTTGTGTTCTTTGCGCTAAGAGCATAAAATTTGGCATGAGTGCTCCAGACTATGCTGAACAGTCTCTGTGATCTGTAAATATCTCATGCCTTTGTTCTGCTCCATCTTTTCTCTCTGTCTCTGAGCGTGCGAGAGATTAACTGCTAGAATTTCAAGGGATGCTTTATTTGGAAGAAAGCTGTGATAGAGTGGCAGGCAACAGCCTTGAACAAGGAGGGACAGAATGATGGGATTAGTTCAAGTGAGCACTGTTGGTTTGCTGGAAATGAAGGCTGTTTGGACTGCGAGTGTGTGTGAGAAATCCAGCCACAATACACTTGGCCCGGATGGAATTCCTTGTGGGGCTGTTTTCAGTGTCAATCCCGCGGCCTTTTTTCTTTTTTGATGCACACTGATGAAAGGGTGAAAATAGGCATGGAAGATCCCATTCTCTTCTCCACTTTTCCACGTAATTCATTTACAGCTCGTCTGAACGCAGCCTGGGAAGTTTGTTTTGAAAACTGATCCAACACATTTCCAGCTCATCCTCCCTCCTATCCCATGCCCCTTGTAATTACTAAAGCTGACAAAGTCTAAATAATAGCGTTTCGATATTTGATTTTTGCTGCTCATAATGCTTTGGTCTGTTACTATGAGCTGGGTACCCTAATGCTTCCTCTTGCTCTTTATGGGGCTTATTTTGAGCCGATGCCTTGTTCAGATGAGGCTTGCCATTGCTTTCCCCTGAAGCTGAGAAAGTGTGACTTGCAGACCAGAATCCAGTCAAGTGTTTTATGCATGCATGCATTCCTCATGGACATTTTTGTCTGATGTGGAACCCGCATTCAGCTCATTATTGCAAAAGTGGAGTTGTACAGGCAGTTCTATTGCACATGGAAATTGGATTGTACATGTCTTGGTTGCACCTTCAGTGTCTTGGTTCGCTTGGGCAATGTTGCCATTCAACCCAAGGGTTGTGTAACAACTAATGTGAACCTGCACGTGTGGAGACGTACACAACTCTGATACAGGATCTTGGCTAGAGCTTGTCAATGTTCTTCACGCATGATGGATAGCCTATTCCAGATGAAGTCGACCCTCTCTGGACCCAGCTTGGAGCACCACTGGCTGTTGACGTTGATGTTCCCAACAACATGACATCAGAATGCAAGGCAAGTTTTGGTAAGTGAGAAAAGAAGAATGAGAGAATGCAGTGCAAACCTGTCACTTTGGCCAACAGCAATGTTTTTAGTACCCTGCAATTCTAGCATAAACTTGCTTTCCTTAGTCAACATAACTATAAAGACAACTCTTATGTCTCCTTGGCTTTGAAGAGCCAAAATTGATGATGGCCATGTCACTATTTTATGTACCTTGCTATATATATCCAAACAGGATAGTTTGAGAAAGATTTGAGTGGTCCAAAGTAAAACTACTTTCACATCCCAGGATTGATGCCAGAAATTCCATCTAAAGTGACCCAAAAGGGAGGGAAATGGCTGAGAGAGACATCACAGGGTTATGAGAAAGGGGAAATGTGTGACACAAAAGAAGGAGAGCCTATTCACATTTTTAAAATGCTCTTTGTTTTACAGTTTGGACAGTAAATTTGGGATGAGGATTTAGCATGCAAACTTCTTCTCTCTCTCCCCAAAACCAATAACCACACTCTCCTGGGGGCTGACACTTATTATTCAGCTATTGCTAATTCTCTTTTGTGTCATCCTAGGCTCCTGCTTAATTCCTTAGCAACAGACTGCTATGATAGCCTTTGCCAAATGGGCTCTGAATCCTCTTTCAGGCCAATTAAACACCAGACTAGAGATGAAAGATGGGAAGGGACATGCACCCTCTTCCATTTTTTTATTTCCATCAAAGCTATGCATTTTTACCCTTCGCCATCCTGTCTCCCTTCAACCCAGAGTTTTTTCTTACTGGCAGCAAGAGCTAGAAAACTCTTCCAAATCAATGCACTGCATGTGATGCTTTCAGGATCCCAGTTTTGTGCCCAGGAAAACTAGACTTCATGTTCAAAGCCATGAAAGCAAAATTCTTTGGCAAATATGTGGATTCTTGTACATTATTTAACCTGCTTCTAAGATTTCACTTCTAACAAATACGCAGCAGCTTAAAAAGTGAATACGTTCCTAGGCTGCATCAATAGGAGGATAGATGGAGGGAAGTAATAGTACCACTCTTTTCTGCTTTGATCCGGCTCACTTTGAATTCTGTATCCAGTTCTGGGCATCACATTTCTGGAGTGTGTCCAGAGGAGAGGGACCAAAATAGTGAAGGGTCTGGAAACCTTTAAGCCCTATGAGGAGAGACTTAGGGAGCTGGGTATATTTAGCCTGGGGAAGAGAAGGTTAAGGTAGCCAGATTTAAATATCTGAAGAGATGTCATGTAGCAGATGAATCAAGCTTGCTTTCTGTTGCTCCAGAGATAAGGACCCAGAGCAATGGATTCAAGCTACAGGAAAAAAGATCCCACCTGAATATAAGGAATAACTTCCTGACGTTAAGAGCTGTTCGACAATGGAAGACGCTGCCTTGGAGGGTGGCGGAATCGTCGTCTTTGGAGGTTTTTAAACAGAGACTGGATGGCCACCTCTTTGGAAAGCTTTGATTGTGTCTTCCTGCATGGCAGAATGGAGTTAAACTGGATGACCCTTGGGGTATCTTCCAGTACTATTATTCTATAACATATATGACAGATTTTGCAAAGGAAGGAGATTTAAGGCAAAAGTGTGTGTAAAAGTAAGAGAAATGGTGAAAGATTATGTTTATTTATTTATTGAATGTATACTCTGCCTTTCTCCCTGAAAGTGATCTAAGGTGGCTTGGATTCAGGACCTGACATTAGGGCAGGCACCCAGGGATGAATGAAGGAGAATATTTACTATTGCATCTTTATCTGCATTGTTATCTTCAAAACAAACCCGTAAGTCAGTTTTAAAGTGTTGTTTGGCCATCTGGACCTGTACAACATTGGCTGTCTACAAGCGGCATGAGAATCGGACACTAAAGCTGCATGATATACAAGAGAAATGGAAGAAGGACATCTTGCTAAAGAGGCATTTCTGTAAGCAATGCCAAAGTGGTAGCAGCCAATTTCTAATGTACTTGGCTGTTTCTGATTCCAGCATCTGTGTCAGGGTTGGGCAATTTTTGTCCCAACGACCAAATCTGACCCTCAGTCTAATTTCAAAATGCCTGTGGCGTGACTTGATATATCCCTCTCCCAGGAGCCAACTGGGTGAAGTGGAAAAGAGGATGTCGAGAGAAAGCAGAAAAGGGATGGGTGATCAGTGGAGGCACAAAGAGGATAAACCTGTGACCACTACTACAATGCTGGTGAAAATATCACTCCAAGATTCAGCAACACTCAGGTCAGTCAGAACGGAATAACTCCTCTCTCCTGTCTTTTCTCCATGAGTGTCTGTCTATGGCATCTAGTACCCCAAAACTTGTGAGATTTCTTAGTCCTGTAGTGATAAGAGATCATATTGGAACACCTGGCTATCTAAATGAATTCAGTCCTAGAGGGCTGGATGAACGTCATCCAAGGGTACTAAAGGAACTAGCAGATATAATCAAGGGAGCTACTGCCAGTAATCTTTGAGAATTCTTGGAGAGGTCCCAGAAGACTGGAGAAGGGCAAATGTTGTCTCTTGAAGAGAGCATCTACACTGTAGAAATAATGCAGTTTGACACACTTTTAACTGCCATGGTTCCATCCTACAGGACCCTGGGATTTGTAGTTTGGTGAGACACCAGCACTCTTGGGTAGAGGCTAAAAAGACCCTGTAAAATTCCAAATCCCAAGGTTTTTCAGGATAGAGCTACAGCACATTAAATGATATCAAACTGCATTATCTCTACAGTGTAGATGTACCCTTAATCAGGGATGGGGAATAGCTGGCCCTAAAGACGTTTTGAACCACAGCTCCACAAACTTTTACTATTGTCAGGAGTGTTATGCAACCATGCTGAGTTGAGGCTGTTGGGAGTTATAGACAAAAACATGAGGGCAAAAAAGTTTTGACTCCTGTTCTAAGCTTCTTGCCTTCTGCAGCAATGATTCATTATAGGAATGTGATGTTCATATAATGTTTCAGTATAGAATCTAATGTTCATTGTGTGGTTCATTGTGTAATAATGTTTTCACCTGTCACTCATCTTGGGAGTTTCCCCCCACCATTCATCAGAACCATTGTCGGGAGTGTTATGCAACTGTGACAGGGTCTTTGTGACTTTGCAGGCTGTTGAATAATAGTGAATAAACAGTGTATTTGCAATAGCCACCAAGCGGCCCTGTCATTATCCCTACATCAGGTGGTACTTCAAGGGAAAAAAGACGCGACCAACATGCCAGTGTATTTTTTTTTAATTAAAATAGTCTGAACGTCTGGAACAACAAAGTACAAACAAAAGAATGTGCTTCAAAATGATTCAACAGGTTTCCAGCCCTTCCAGAGAGATCTGTGCTTCATTCACATGGTAGAAAAGACGCCTGAGGTCCTTGAATGCTTCATGTGTAATGTATGCATGGGGGATAGGATGAGGGTTTTAAAGTCTCTTGGCTCCTTTGGGCACTCTTCTAACTCTGTTTGATTCCAGAATGGTGCCCGCTCAACCACAAGAGAAGGAATTTTTGCCAATGCTTTGACCTTTCTTCCTCGCCGAGGACTCAGTAGGAGTACTTACCTGCCCCACCTAGCCTATTCACACAACTTAGATCAACTTGACACCCATCCCCATAGTGATGTAGGGAGAAAGATCAGGCAAGGTGGGCAGCAAAGTAGTACAAAGTAAAACCAGTTGCTTCCAGTTGTTTGTGCAGATTCCTCCATCTGTACTAATAGATGGGTGCCACGTCAACATCTGGAACGAGAAAAGAGAAAAGAAGTAATTTCTTCCTACCATTCATGCATTATCATCCGCAGACTTTCCATTATTGTCTCTAAATTGATCCTCTACGAATTCATAACATCTCCCTGCCTTCCCTCAGATGAACCCAGAGCAAGCTCTATCTTCTCTGGACGTCTTGGGGTTTATTGCTTTGCTTTCTGCTTTGCAACTCCACACATAAATATTTCTTCAAAGATACAGAAACCTTGTCTGTGAGTGATCAGCAAATTTGCTATTGAAAGGAGACATGCTTTCCTTTTTTCTTCGTCCAAGGTGCAGATACATTATAGTCAGAGCAGCTTTTGTGCAACACAAGGATATAACTAAGTTAAATTACAGTCCACTCCTTTTGCAGTGTAACCTGAAACTATGCTTTGTTAACATTATTTTATAGTGATGGGTGTATGGGTCCTCACTGCTTAAGTTTCTTTTGTACTCCTGGTCAATAGGGTACAACTCCTCTGAGTAACTGAAAGTAGAATTAAAAAAATTAATTAATAGAAATAGAAATTAGAATATAAATATAAATTTAAATATACAAATTCAAATGATCATGCCCAGTATTTAAAAATGTTTCTTTTGTAGTCTATAACTCCCAGAACCCTCAGAGACCAGGTTGCCTTGGAATTCTGGAAGTTATGGTACTCCAAAAAGAATTTCTTCCCAACTTCAAACAAGAACTACATTTTAAAAGTAACTTCCCAAGTTTGTGTGGCACTTGCATCCTGCCGAGGTTTTTCTGGCTGGTGTGCCTCTAAGCACCTGGTTTCCAAAAGTCAGCCACTCCCAGCTGGTTTGGCTTGATATACAGGCTTCCAAGACACACACAGTTGCTTGGCAGGTGCTTTTCTCCCCACCCATGCTGCACTCTAAATGCACATTAATTCTATCACAAAGGACAATGCGCTCCAAGCCTGGCAACATGGAACAGCAAAAGGACGTGATGGTGCAAGTTGGCCAGAGAAGAGAAGACCAAGACCCTTTGGTCACCACTGTCTGAGCTTCTCCAATCTGGATGCCACTGAAGGAGTTGCATAGATTCAGGTGTGGGATAAGAAGTAAGCAAGGGAGAGTAGAAAACCAGGGGTCATGGAGGAAAGGAAGCCAGGAATTTCTGAAAAGGAAGAGAGATGGTCAGGAAGAAGAGGAGGAATTTAAGGGTGCATTTACACCAGTGATCTCTAAACTTTGGTCCTCTAAAAGTGTTTTGGACTTGAACTGCCAGAAGCCCCAGCTAGCTTGTTCAATGGTTAGGCATTCTGGGAGCTGTTGTTCAAAACATCTGTTGGACCAAAGTGAGGAAACCACTGGACTCTACACTGTAGAAATGGTGCAGTTTGACACCACTTTGACTCCATCCTACAGAACTCTCAGATTTGTAGTTTTGTGAGGCCGAAAACAGCAAGGACACAAACTCTGGGCGCTCTGAGGTGGTCAAGTGTACTTTACATTCCTGTGTTTTGGAGAGCGTTTTCAACTCCAGTGATTTCTTTTGCAGATCCCCAAAGAAGGCCCCATTGAAGCCGATATGTGTTGGGCTTTTGTGTCAGCCTACAGGTACTTAGCCAGATACTACTCTGATCCTGCCTGCCCTCCACAAGGCATGGGAAG